>NC_142515.1:91635833-91941666 GCF_057876585.1 Rhinolophus sinicus | reverse complement strand
GTACCTTTATTAAGATTTAATATATGGCTCTTAGAGATCATGTCCAAATCTTAACCTTTCTTTAGGGAAGTTCAGGAATTAGCTTCTACCAGATTCACTCATAATGGTTAAAAGTCTTTAGTGAGCAAAGTAACCTAAAGCAAACAGTGGATCCAGTATTTAGATTTTGAAATGAGGAGTATTAGTGGGAGGTCAGACAAGGTTGGAGAAATAATTTTAAAGATTGGGTGAAGGTAGGGGTTGAACTTTTTTTTTTCTCTCCCATGTTTGTGGTTTAGAAAGCGGCTTTTGGATGGCAGGTCACCATATAAGTGACCCTGCAATCAGTTTAGGGGTGCACCCATCAGCATTTTTCTAATGAAATGAACAACTTTGAAAACTGGTATGCATGTGTGTGGTTATAAAATGAGTTTCTATAAAATGTGTAAAGCCCATTGACTTAGAGGAATGTTTCCTGCGTGCATTATGAGGTGGAGGACACTTTTAAAACTTTCCTTGAATCTTTTTTGGAACAAGTGAACATTACCATCACCCGGTCTAAATTCCTTCAGTACTTTTTCCTTCCAAAGGAATCAAGCAGTTAGACAATCAGGATCACTGCTGTGTTTCCCCAAAAATAAGACTGAGCTGGACCATCAGCTCTAATGCGTCTTTTGGAGCAAAATTAATATAAGACCTGGTATTATTTTAATATAAGACTGGGTATGATATGATAGATGCATTAGAGCTAATGATCTGGCTAGGTCTTATTTTCGGGGAAACATGGTATTCTGGACTAAGCAGTAGTAATCAGAGAGCAAGTAAGTATCTTGCTGAGCCTCGGTTTCTTCATCTATAGAACTGGGACTATTATTACTCTCTTCATAGAGTGTCAAAGTAATAACTAATGGCAAATAAAAGCACTGAATACATTTCCTGATGCAGGATAAGAGACAAAATGTTTCCTTTCCTTCCAGCTTTCATCCAGGGACAAAGACACCTTCTTCCATTCCCTGTTCCCCTATAAAGAGACAGGGTCACCTCTCACACACTGCCTGGAGTTGGGACGCTGTGACATTGTCAAGTGATTTTCTGCTGTCAAGTTAATGAAAGATTACGCCTGCCTGCTGCTCTCCCTGGTCGGCACAGCCTGCTTATGGAAAAAAAATCAGAAAATATCTAAAAGCACTGAGAATCAGCTCTCTATAAAAGCAATTTTCTCCAGCTGTAAATCACTCAAACCATTTGCATTTATACTGCTTTAAAAAGAGGGTGGTGATGGGGAGATGGGAAAGATACCTGGCCAATGAGAAATGTTACCCTAGGACAGAAGAGAAAGCGTTTCCAAAGTAACCCCTTTGTTTAGCCAGTAACAGAATATTTGTGCCGGGAGAGTAGGGGTTGGGGTAAGCAGAGGTTACATCAAACTCTGTCTTAGGAAGTAAACCTCACAATTGGAATACCTGTTCTTAGCATTAATATCTAATCATTAGCATTACTTGTTTTTTCTTTGCCAATGGAGGGAAAAGAAGTTTACTTAAGATAGCTTGTTTTGCAATGCCTGAGACATAAAACCAAATAGAACACTCACAGTGTTACTGATGGACCTCTTGGCTTTTACCAGCTCAATGACATTTACTCTATCCCTGAGCAATTTTAGATAAGCTAAGCCAGCAGCTGGGGAGACCCCAGCTGTAACTAAGCCTGATGTCCTTGCTTCATCTAAAAGAAAGCCCGTGGGGCTGAATCCAAGCATCCAAATAGAGAGAAAATATTTTCCACTACCAAGGACAGATAATCTGAGCTATGTTAAACCCAGTCTCTGTGGAATTTTTACTTGAACGTTTCTCTCTTGGAGGTAAACCGAGGTCACTCGAAGAATGTCATAGGAAATTTATTGAGAAGAGTCTCCCATTTTCAGTAACTCTTTTACTCTAGAAATAAATGCATACAGTCAGTCAGTAGAGATAATGAAAGAGGTCTGTCAGAGCAGGCTTGGCCTGTGCCAGGGGTCAGTGCTACAATATGACCAAAACTGGTGCTTCAGTCAGGAATATTTCCCAAATAGTAGAATTTATACCTCTTTCTGGGAAACATGGGAAATCATCAGATTAAAAAAAAAAAAGATATATTAAGCTTAGGTCAAGAGAGGGAACAATTGTTTGGAAGAGTAGTGTCCAATATCAGACCTCCTTGTATTTCCAGACTCACCTTCTACACATTGAGGAAAACAGGACAATCACAACCATTTCACCATTTCTCTATGAAGGTTTATTTTCAACTAGTCTAGACCTCTTCTTCCTCAAATTCCTCAAATATAAACATTCTATAATATCCATGTTCACTGTCTTCTCTGAGCCACTAATTAATTCTTGCTAGCCAAATTAAATTCTATCTACCTACCTATCATCTATCTATCTATCTATCTATCTATCTATCTATCTATCTATCTATCTATCTATCCATCCATCCATCCATCCATCCATCCATCCATCCTATTATCTAGCCATCTGTCTTGTCTATTATCTCTCAATTATTTATCTAATCTATCATATACAACTAATTTATCATCTGTCTTCTCTATATATCTAGCTATCTAATCTACTGTCTGTTGTATATCTAAATCTGTACCATCTATCTAATCTAATATCTATGTATCTATGTATCTATAATATCTAGCATCTATCCATCTATCATCTGTCTTTATAAGTCTGAATCTTTCTCACCCTCTTTTTGATCTCTTGAACTCCTCTTTGTGTTTCTCTTTAATCTTGGCTTTTTATTTATATCCTTTTGGCTTGTTATTATATGATCTTAGCACTTCCATCAATTTTCTCTACTGCAAAATGATGTCATTAAGCATTACACTGGTGGTTTTTCTTCTACTTCCCAAACCACTCTTTTTGTTTTCTTCCTTAGCCACATCGTTATTTTCAATACACCCCTTTTCTTCATTCTTCATATCCAAAGATAAATCTAATGAAAATTTATTTCCTCATATTTCTGCAGTGTCATTCCCGCTGTCTGGAACACCCCTGTCTTTCTCCATTGACTTAGAGACTAAAATTCAAACTCATTCCTCAAGACTCAGTTCAAGAATTGTGACATTGAAAGCTATAAACAGGAAAATTTGATTCTTTTGCCAGGTGGGAGAAAAATATTTTTAGATATGTAAAACTCAAAGGAATACTATCTACATACATTTCTGGGAAAAATCCTTGAAGAAGGGTACCAAATAAGCAAAACTGAATTTGAGTAATACTTCAAGAAGGGACAAGACAATGATATAGCAAAAATAGTGCTAAGTTACAAACAGGTAAAACAGAGTAAATCTAAACACTTTCTGATGATGTCTGTGAACTTACCTTTTATTAGATTAAAATATTACTCAAATAGAAATGGAAAATATAAAACACAATTAATAATAAGAAGACGACGACTAGCAACCTGAAGCTTAAATTTCAGATTAGTTCAGCAAAACATATATTTTTTTTTTTTTGAGAAGAGAGTGGGTGACAAGCAAAGCGGGAAAGTTAAAACAGGTTAATTTCTTATTATTTTAAAAAGGGGAAGGTTATTAATACTATAATTCTTCGTTTTGATAGATAATTCAAATGGGTTTGTCAAAAATTTAAGCAAAACTATAACTAGAATATATAAAAGGTGTATAGTTCTTAAACCACTTGAGCAACCAAGAAGAAACAGAAAATGTATTTAACTCACTAAAAGGGAAAGGGGGAGTAGGAGAGGACATTAAATTTAAAAAGCACAATATACAGAAGTACAGTAAAATAAAATAATAAGCCCTGAAAAGGACCAAGCAGATCAGAAGTTATAATAAATGTGAATAAGTTCAATTTATCTATGAAAAACTCAAGAATATTATATTAGGTGAAAAAATAGTTCATTGTTATTTTTGAGGGACAGAAGGACACAAGGACATTAAAAATAAACTCTGGAAAAGCAGGAAAATGAAATAAAAAGAAATAAAAATGGTACTTCTAGCTCAATATTCAGCTCAGAGAATATTTTAGGCAATGCATGTATAAAGAAATACAAATGGCCAACAAATTTGAAAACATTCTCAGCCTCTCATATTTTTAGAACTTTAAAAGAGAGTGATAAAGAGATGCAATTTGTCATGTATCAGATTGGCGAAGACGTGTTTGAGAATATTCAATGTTTGCCAATAGGCAAACAGGCTCACTCAGACATTGTTTGGGTGGCTATAAACTAAAACAAAATTTGCAATTTGGCATAGCTTTAACATTTTTTACACGTTTACTTTGATCCAGCAGTTTTACTTCTAGGAATTCATCCTACAGATAAAATTTGTATACACAATGGTGCACAGATAAATTTTCAAGGATATTCTTCGCTGCTGGTTTGTAATAGCAAAAACCTAGTAAGAATCCACACGTTCATCAACAAGGGCAAAATAGATATATTTTTGTATATTCCTACAATAAGATTTAGAAAACATTTAAAAAGAATGGGCTGTATCTACGTGTACTGATATGGAAAATGTCTAATATATATATATATATATATATATATATATATATATATATATATATATATGATGAAAAGAGTTAAATTTTATAACAATGCACTTATCCTGGAATTCTATTTGCAATTTTAAGAAAATACAGATTTTATCTACTGCCCCATTGTGAATCTCTTCATCGGTTAGGGAAACATAGTCATAATTTATTTATTTTTCCAATCATCCAACCTCAAATGTCCTGCCAGTAGAAAATTCAGTATGTTCCTAGAAGGCTTCTCATGCATCTAATTTTAAACTCTGTAACAAATGTGGGGTTTCTTCCTCAGACCGACTTCCCATAGCAGACAGAGTAAGAGTACCAGAGAAGCTGATCAATTTTCTAGTACCATCACTTTTGTCCCTGCCACAGTACATTCATTGCTCTTCACCATGGACCCCCATACAGTCTAATGATCACTTACACTGCTGTCTTAGTGCCCTCGCGAGTTCAGGTGTCGCCAAGCCTGCAGTGGCGGTTGCCTTGTCCTCCAAAGTTGCCAAATCTGTTAGCAACCACTCACATGCTCAGCTCGCTCGCCCACACTACACTTTGCCAGAGCGGCAGGGCTTGAAGGGGGCTCCAGACCCAGCCACAGCGGTGGGAGAAAGCGCTCTCCACCCCTTTCGGCAATCCAGTTGCTATGACACTCCAGTGGACAATCCAGAGGACCCCCACCCCCCGCAAGCAACTTCCTTCTCAGTGAGTACCCCTAAGGTTCTTGGTGTCTTTTGATACCAATAGATGTGAGTGGGACAATTTCAAGTCATCAGAAAAGTGATAACAACACGGGACTACAAAGAGGAAGGGGCCAGAGGTCTGGCCTCTCCTCCCATACATTAATTAATCTAACAATATTCTTACCAGAGTCTTTGCATACCCTTCCAGTAGGACAATGGGTCACTTACATGTGCTTAAGTAATGTAGCCCACCTAACTGACGTTTCCTTTAATAAAAAAGAAAAAATTCTTCAAAGTGTCATGCTGTCCTTAACTCCAGAGCCAGAAGACGTTAGCACATGCACACACACACACACACACACACACACTCTCTCTCTCTCTCTCTCTCTCTCTCTCTCTCTCTCTCATCATAAACATGAGTCTATTTCTGGACTCTATTCAGTTCTGTTGATTGATCTATTACTGGAACAACTCCACATTGCTTTCATTACTATAGTTTTATAATACGCTCACATATGATAGGGTATATTTATTCATATTTTGATGTTGTTTTCTAATATACTTGCCTTTTTCGTCCATTTTATGCTTTTGCAGAACCTTACAAACTGCTATTGAGCTTCATAAAATATCCTATAAAGGGTTTTAATTGAAGTTTCATTGATTTTTTTAAAGCAATTTTGCAATAATTGGCATCTTTACAATACTGAGTCATTCTATCCAAGAACATGGCATGTTTTTGTCTTTATTTTGTTCTGCAGTATAGTATTACTTTTGTCTTCACGCAGATCTTGTACACTTACTGTTAAGTATTTTATGGTTTTGCTACTATTGTGAATGGGACTGTTTACTCCATTATATTTTCTAGTTGATTGCAAAAATTGATTAGGAAAGCTGTTGATCATTGTATGCTGATATTGTAACCAGTCATTTTACTATTCTCTTTTAGTCTAATAGTTTTTCATTTGACTTTGTTGAATTTTCTCTGCATATGTCTCGGCAATTAATGGTGAAAATTTGTCTTCTTGCCATTGCCTGTAGTTTTTATTTAATTCTTCTCATCTTACCACATCTGGTATAAACTCCAATACAGCACTAAATAATATTGGTTATAGTGGACATTCTTATATTATTTCTGTTTCAGTTACAAATGTGTTCACCCATGAATAATTAACTAAAATTTCCCAACCCGGCAGTGGTTAAGAAGGAGTTCATAGGTTACTGGGATGGTACAGCTGCTCAAGAAAAGTACCAACAGTAAGTCAGGCTTTTTATATCTTTCTCTGCATTTTCCTTAGTATACCGGGTTTTTTTCCTAGGCTCGCTCACTATATATGGTTTGCAAAATGGCTTCTTCCACAATCAAGGCAAAAAGATGAGGCGAGGTTAGGGACGGTCTGCTGCTGCTCTCTTCTATAAAGAAAACAAGAAGCATTCTCAGAATGCACAGGGGAGTTCTCCCTACAACTGAGTGGACAGAACTTGATCCTGTGATCACCTACAGTGTGAGAGGCTTTAAAAAAGAGAATAACTGGGCATCAGGGTCCCCAGAAAGGATGTCGGTATTTTGTTAGCAAGGATCCAAGGAGGAATGGATAATGGATAGACAACCGACAAATGTCTGCCACATTGATTTTTCTAGGGGAGGGTGTAATGTTTCTGAAATTATTAGAATGCGTGCTGTAAATTTGCTGATAGAAGTTTTGTCAGCCTGAAGAAACCGTTTTCTGCTCTTACCTTGATGAGGTCTTGTAAAATCAGGAAAGAATGATAAACATTCTCAAAATTCATGGGGCATCTATTGAGAAGGTAATCTAATGTGTTTGTTTTTTTCAATTAATATGTTAATGTAGAGTAACAGATTCCAATTGTTGAGTCATTCTTGCAATCCTGAGATAAACAATGTTTGGAATGGGGTTACTCTCTCAATAGGCATTTAATTTGAAAATACCATACTCATATTTTTTGCATTAATGCTCACAAGTGAAATCAATCTCGAGTTTTCGTCATACTCTCCTTGTTCAGTTATTTTAATGAGGATTCTGTAACCACATAGAATGAGTTTGGGAACGTCTCATCTTTTTCCATTTGAACAGTTCAAATAGAATTTACCCGTCTCTTCAAGATTTGGTAAAATTCTTTTAAATAATGTACGCCTGTTGCTTTATTTAGGTGATAGATCTGTGATTATGTTTTCTATTTTCCCTTTGTTATCAATATCTTCATGTTTATTGAAACAGTGGTTATTTTTCTTGCTTATTGAGTATACACCTTATCTTCAGTATTTTTCTTAATATATACTTTTTTAAAAACTTCATTCTAAGTATTACTGTGGCAGTTTTGATGTTTTGCTCACATTTTCAATTCTTTCCAAATAGACTTTCATTTCAACATTGATGTCTCCTTCAACATAAGTTATTTAAAAGAAATATTATATATATATATATATTCCTCTGACTAGTAGGGAGCATTTCTTTGTATTTTCTTTTCTTTTTGTTGTTGTTGGTATTATTCCCAATAGTACATGTTTGATGTTTTGTGCTACCTAGCATTCAGCCACCCCTCTAATTTTGAGGTAAGCCTCTGTTGAGTGAGTCTCAGTGGCGATGGCAGAGATGAAGGCAGCAGCAAGATTGTAGTGACAGCAAGTGTCAAATGGTATCAGTGCACAAGATAACGGCCGAACTCGGCCTTGACCCTGATTTCTGGTGTCTGGCCTAGCCTTCCTTGCATCTTGCCTGGTTCTCCTACCTCCAGTCAATTCTGTAGGCTCCCTATTACCCTTCCAATAAGTTTCTTTGCTGCTTATAAGAGTCATAGTAAGTTCTGTTGCTTGCAACCAAGAAGTACTTTTATTGGTAATTTATGATTTCCTACTTTAGAGCTAGAAAATGGTGTCTATAAAAATTCTGCCTTATAGAAATTTATGGAGTTTTCTTTTCCTTTGGGCCCTAACACACATATGTTATTAATAGTCCATTTTTGCTAATTCCCAGTTTATTAGATACACCATTTTATGTATCAAAGTTGTTTCTTACATAATTCAAGTGTTTCGTTTTGGGTTTTGTTTTGTTTTTTGTCTATTTGGTTCATTAGCTTCTGAGATAAGTGGCTTTAAGTCTCACATTGCTATAAATCTGGCGAGGTCATGGCCATTTTATTGGTGGACTCCCAAATCTCAGTATCCGTAGGCGTTTCTCTTGGGCCAATTTCTCCAGAGAAGAATCTTCCGATCCTTTGCCAAAAGAGATATAAGGCTGGCTGCCAACATGCTAGCTGAAGAGTATCAAAGGAGAGCCAAGAATATCCCCACCAGATATGTATTTTCTCTTGAAATACACTCTTTTCAACTGATTTTTATACGCTTAGCCTCTACCTAACACATGGTATGACAGCTTTGCCACAGAAATAACCTCCTGTCCTCTGAAGTGGTGGGCAAATATTTGTTTGAGGCAGGAGGTGGGATGCTAGGGTTTAACTACTCATTACACAGATGTCCATCCCCCTTATTTTAGTTATGTCCCTTGCTCCTTCCTGCCCAGGTAACCTATTGCCTTTCTAGGGTTCTGGGATTCAAATGACCTTGCTTCTCATTTGCATTTCTTCTACAAACACTTATTTTAGCTTCCTCCAATATGTTAAACAGATCCTCCTCATTCAGCTGCTTTCCTTTGTTCTAAATCTGCTGACATCTCTGGTCCACAGCCTCCCTCTCAGCAATCTTTCTATTTGTGGAATATATATATATATATATATATATATATATATATATATATGTATATATTCATAGGCATGTGTATATAATAGTATTTTTATGTAGGTTTTTATTAGAGAATGGAGATGTTTCTTTGATTTCTTTCCCTCTCCTTTTAAATCTTATTTTGCAGTGATAGAAGTAATATTTCCCTTTCCATTTTTTTTCTCTTTTCTAATTTATATAGCTTTTCCCCTGAAGGTCAGGCATGTCTGGGAATGGGATGAGAAGCAGAGGTGCCTGGGGTACAAACTGTAAGTAGGCACTTGCTCCCAAGTATCGCCCTTGCATTTGCATGACCCTGATAGTGAATGCTTCCTCTAGCATTGCATTGACATGCCTCTCTTCCTCACCCTAGTCCTGACTCTGCTGCAGGCATTCCCTTGCCTGCACGGCACTCAAAGTATAGAACTCAAACAGAAAGTCATAGCATTATTAGCCTCAAGAGTCAGTGGGTACACTTTGGAGCTGCCAAAGTCAGTCATTGGAAATTAATGGAGGAAGTTCCAGAATGAAAGGAGTCACAGAAAGGGAGCTACAAAATTTGTGAATCAACTTCCCGCAAATTCTTTGCTGATCCCTGAACAATACATCCAGAAGACTCCAGGGAACCTGGCTCAACACCCCTCAAAGGATCATAACAGAATCCAAATTCTCTGTAATGTTCTACAATGTAGAATCATATTATCTATGATGTTTACATAAAATAAAATACGCGTATTTTTAGATTTGCAAAGAAGCTTAAAAATATGACCTATAATGAAGAAAAAGAATAGTTAATAGCAACAGAACTACAAATGTCCCAGACTGAACTAACAAACGTGGACTTTAATGTAATAATGACAAATATGTTAAAGATTCTATAGAAAAAAATGGGTTTAATGTCAAAAAGGTGGAAATGTCAGGAAAAATATAGAATTTCACATATTAAAACTATATTTCAAATATTAAAACTATAAATAAGAACCAATGGATATCCTAAACCTAAAATAATACAATAACTGAAACGAAGTATTTGTTGGATGGTAGTACCAGCAAATTGGACACAATAGTAGAGAAGACCAGTGAACTTAAAAACAAATTAATAGAAAATTTACAAATTAAAGTCTAGTTAAAAAAAAATGTTGAAAAAGAATGGAGAGTATGTCAATCACAAGTGGGGCAGAGTCAAGTTGTCCAATACATGTGTAATTGCAATCTCAGAAGAAGAGGGGAAACATAATAGGGAATAAAAAATACTTGAAGAAATGTTGGCTGAAATTTTCCCAAAATTGATCAAAAACAGCATCACAGATACATGAAGATCAAGCAGGATAAACACACACACACACACACACACACACACACACACACACACACACACACACAAACCCATACATAGGTACATCACAGTCGAACTGCTAAAATTCAAAATTTAAGGAAAAATCTTAAAAGAAGTTTGGGGAAGGAGGTAAATTACATATAGAGAAACAATAATAGCAATTAAGCTGACTTCTCAGTAACTACAGAGGCCATGAAACAATGGAACAATATTTTTAAAGTGCTGAAAGAAGAGAATTGTCTATCTAGAATTCTACATTCAGGTGAAAATTATCTCAAATATGAAGGCAAAAATAAAGTCATTTTCAGATAAACCAAAGCTTAGCGGATGTGTCTTCTATAACTCTACATCTAAAAAACATTAAAGGGAGTTTTCCAGACAAAGGTGAATTATCAGATGAAAATTTACATCTACAGGAAGGAATAAAGAACAGTAGAAATGCTAAATATGTGAAAAAACATAAAAGACTACTTTTCTTTCTTTTCTTATATTCTTTAAAAGTCAATTGACTTAAAAGCAAAAAATAATAACAATATACCATAGGGTTTATTACAGATGGCAGTAAAATATATGACAATAATAGTACAAAAGATGGGAGGGGTATAAACGGAAACATTGCTGTAAAATTCTTACATTATAACTGAAATGACGTTATATTAATTCAAAGTAGACCATGATAGATTAAGATAGATATTATAATCTTTACAGCAAACACACACAGAAAAGTCTGCAGAGGTCCTAGGGAAATCAGAAAATCACCTTGGAACCCAAGGTGTCAGCTAGCCATGTTCTGAACAGCAGAGGTGTCCTCACAAGCTACCAGCCCAGGACCCCCCTACTAAAGTAAATAGGCTTTGACCTAAGTCTTTCTCCCCATGTTAGAAAGACTACAGAAAAAAAATGTGTGTGTATATATAAAGAGGTAGAGACATACGAAGCATGTAAGTCACAATCTTATTTCAGTCATTCTGTGAATGATAATCAACTCATGTTCCGATGGGCCTCTGTGATCTGCATAATTGTGGTGCACTGTGGTTGGAGGTATAATTTCTGGAGACAATCGGAGGCATCAAAGAAGCTTTGATTGAAGACCATTCAGGTCTCCCAAGGGCAGGTTTGCTCCATGGGACCAGCTTGCACCTCTTGGCTATTAACCAGCTACATTCAACCACATGTATGAGAGTAGTATCTGGTGACATTCTGCATATATGCCTTGTGTAATACACAGAAGTAAGGTATGATGGTTAACTTCTAATACACCTTAGCCAACTGATTCCCAGATAGAAAGGACCAGGGAAGCAAGTAAGCAGTTTTTAGTTTAGGGATTCTTATGCACCCAAAGAGAGGTTACAATGGAAACTATGGTCAGGGCAAAAAATGTTCTTTATTATAGAATGAAGTGGCATTAAATGTAGTTCCAAGTACCTTAAGCTAGACTTAGAAAGCATTGCAGATACATGGTCTATCAGAGATGCATGAATTAAGAGATACTATTAAGAAGTCTTAACAATTTCAGTTTCTATATAGATCCATGATGATGAGGATATGTGTGAATTTTAACACGTATGGATTAAAAACATAAAAATATGGATCAAAAACATAAAAATATGGATTGAGGAGGGGAAACAAATGAACATCTTATCAATTTAAAATTGTATCCATGATGATTAAAGCCAGGGAAAAAAAAGCGAAATTCTCTCTCCTTTTCTCTCCCCAACACCTACAAAGCATTATCTGGTCCTCACTCCAAGGACAAAGCCATTCTTCTTGCCCATGATGGATTCAAGTAAATATTGGGGTGCTGGTCATTTGTAGCTGTCCTGCATAGTCATCATCCCTAAAAAACAAACAGGTTTCAAAACTACAATCCCTAACTGGGGTGGGGGAGGGGTTCACTTGGGCCTTATAAGGGATAACATTAGTTCCTCTGTTAACGAGTATCCTAACTTGAATTTGTATGTCATCTTCCTTCAGAAAAATTTTATAAAACTTTGTTTTATATGTAATCTTAGAGTCAGCAGTGTATCTTATAACTAGCATTGAAATCTGAAACTAAGTCTGAAAACGTGAATTATAGCTGTGCTCCTCTCTGCCTCTGCCTCTGCCTCTGCCTGTGTCAGTTTGTACAAATCCCTCCACTTTCCTGAACATCAGTTTTCTTATCTGTAAAATGAGAAATTTCCATTTAAGCAGTGACTCTTAAATCCTTTTATGTCACATATTCCTCGGAGAAGTTTATTAAAGTGATAGATATGTTTTCAGTAGAATAATGCTCAAAACTGGACAAATGTGTTTTTTCTCCTCTCACATTTTCTATTTTCCATTTTGGCACCTTCTAAGACCAAGCTAACAATAAGATATTTTGCATCACGTCATCCTCTGGCTGGTAAGGATACTTGAAGTCTGATTGTTTTTAGTTATTTCATCCAGAGCCCAGGCCTCCTGACATCTTCCCTTCCACACTCTCCTACACACAGGACCTGAAGTGTCCCCCTGCCCTCTCTAGCAAGTGAAATGCCAAAACAAACAACAAGGCAAGAACTTTTGAGAAAGAGAAGAGGTTAAAGGACCTAACGACTGTGCAAAAGGGGAAACAGAACACAAGTAAGGAATCACTATTGGCAGGATATCATGATATGTCCATATAGGTTGCCCCAAATATTTGACAGACAGGCCTTTCCTTTCTGAATAGGGAATAGAGTGATCAATTTGTCCTTAATCTAGATTTTGTATGGGTTGGACTACGTCATTTGAACATGAATGAAAGACTTAGTCTTTAAGTGTGTGAGTGTGTGTGTGTGTGTGTGTGTGTGTGTGTGTGTGTGTGTCCTGAATCTGCCCATCTGCCATTCTGCTCTCCAGGAGATTCCGAGATTTTTCTGTGGAAGATGGAGATTCAAAGAGAGCTACACGTGAGACACACCAACTGACCAGTTTCTTTTTATAGCTTCTCCACCTCCTCTCTCACATGGCACACATTTACCAAAGTTTACACTTAATTTCAGGTGTTCACAAACCCCTAATGTCCATCCATGGCTCCCAGGATGAGAATTTTAAATTAGATAATAACTAAGTTCCTTCCTTTTCTCATATCTGGAGTCTATACCTATCTTTGCACATACCTTCTTGAAGCAGAGAAGTTATGTTTTATATTGGAGAAAATAAACATACAGAGACAAAATAGTTCTGTTCAATCACACAGATGAAGGGAGAGCCATTTCTCATGGTGGGTCTCTCTCAGGCTTATTAGACAATGGCGTTCACCTTCACTGCTTGAAATAACTCTGACACTTCAGGGAAAGAATGAAGAAGATAAATGGGGATTCATATTGCACAGAATTTACCCAACTAGAATTCAACCAGAGTAATGAATTAATTATTCAATAAAAGTCCCAGATGACAGTCAAGGCTTTTTCCAAGTAGATCAACAACTCCAGTCATAGGAGCCCTCACCAGAGTGCCCAGCTTTTCTCCCTACACGACCCTGCACATTTAATCAGTACCCATGTGTTCCAAGGTCAATATTCTCCTCATGAATTGACTATATTTCATCTGAAGGATTTCAAATTCAACAAAAGTTGATCCACTGCAAAGATGAAAGAGCTGCTTAACAGCTGTGATAAAGAAAATTAAAACAATTGGACACTCTTTCTATGGGGAATTAAACTATTTTCACTATGACCCACACATACCAGTGCCCTGGAAGAGCTGACAACAAATTGAAATGATGACAAAGCAAATCCACTCTTACATTTGGAACTTATAAAATAGGCAAAATACTTTCAGAAAGAAGCTAATTTTCATTTCTAAAAGTCGTACTTCTCTCTTGAAGGAAATCCATCATTCTAAAATTGCCTATAAAACTTCTCAGTAGAATTTTTGGCAAAGAAACACAATAATTTTGTAATGTCAACAATACCAATTCATATAAGTTTACTGGAAATTTTTTTTTTATAAAATATAATCAAAAGTCAAAATAAAAGTTGTGGAATAACTAATTAGTCATTCATTACAGCTCATTGGATTAGATATATGTATCAGGGAGGGTCTTGGCACACCTAAAATGGTAGTTGAGGACAGTTTAATAAAGGTGCTATTTACAACATATATTAGGGTTCTCCAGAGAAACAGAACCAATGAGGTGTGTGTGTGTGTGTGTGTGTGTGTGTGTGTGTACAGGTTTATTATAAGGAATTGGCTCATGTGATTATGGAGGCTGAAATTTCTAAAGATCTGTAGTCAGCAAACTGGAGACCCAGAAGAGCCAATGTGTATTTCCAGTCCTAGTCCAGAGTCCTGAGAACCAGGAGGGCCAATGGTATAAACCCCAGTGGGAAAGCCAGAAGCATCAAGAAGGGCTGATATTTCAGTACAAGTCTCAAAGCTACAAAGGACTGATGTCCCAGCTCAACAGTCAGGCAGGAGGAATTCCCTGCTACTTGGCCCTTTTGTTCTATTTAGGACTTTGATTGGATGAAGCCCACCCACACTAGGAAGGCAATCTGCTCTACTCAGTCTACTGATTTCAATGTTAATCTCATCCAGAAACACCCTGGCAGACACACCCAGAATAATGTTTGACCAAATGTCTGAGACTCCATAGACCAGTCAAGGTGACACATCGAATTTAACCATCACACAAGGTACTGACTCAGTTTAAGAAAACCAAGTGCCGGCACCTAGAAACAGTATTCCCATCCTTGGCTAGCAACAGCCAAGAGTCATCACAACCACCAGGCCTGGAGGAGGGAGTCCTTAGCACATCCCAGACCCAGTGCAGAGGTTGCCCAAAGACAGAACACTTTGGCAGGGAGGAAGCAATGGAATAAATACCCTAGAGAATCAGCTTTCCGATTATAGAACAGCGTGGAAAAGAGTGGATATACAACATGGATGAGAAAAATAATCCAGTATACCTCATCTTGAAAATCAGGGGGAACAATGAAAATTATAAAATGATGAACTAAAGCTATAGGCAGGCACGCAAGCTAGAATTCACTTGGTAGCTGTATAGTTTATGAATTATATCCATGTAATTGCTTTAAAAAAAATACACAGATACTGAGGCCCCACCCACACCTATCAAATAAGAATCTCTGAGGCCTAATGTCAGGCATGAATATGTGTTTAAATTTCTTCAGGTGATTCTTTCTCACACCTCAATTTTGGATACTACTTTGAACAATGCTTGTTTTCATCTTTCATCTAGTTATTTGGGGATTACATACCTGTGCCCAAAATAAGCTGTCAGAATTTTTTTTTTCAAAGATACAGTGTTCATATGATGCAAAAACCTTGCCTGACTTTTATTTTCACTAAGGTGGCTACATGCATTATTCTGTATGTACACACAGACCTAGTTATAGATCAGCCTCAAACACATAATGGTAGAAACAGCACATTCACATACCTTCTCCATTATAACAATGCTCCCAGAACAAGGAAGAACATTCCTAGATTAGGAAACCAGGGTCAGAAATCAATAGTCATATTCAAGGAAAATTTCTCAATCCCATCATTTATCTCAGAGTGTTGTAGCCTGAAATAACACCTCCTGTTAATTCTTTCCTTCATTCTGTTTTCTTTATTAAAACCTTTTGAAGGCTGCAATTTCATCCTAACCTTCTAAGAAGTGACACATTTTGAGAACATGCTCCACACACACGTGACATTGAGAGTCATAAAGGGTGGATACATAGAAGAATACATTTAATATACAGACACAGAGATGTTTTATGTGTATTATCCCATCACATCCTTGCAATTATTCCATATCATAGGCATCATTCTGTTATTTTTAAGATGATAAATTTGTGAGTCAGAGAGATTAAGTAATTTGCCCAAGGTCACATGATTATTGAGTGGCCAGAATCATGGTTTTAATTTCTCCAGAGACTATAGTCTTTTGGATGTCTCCTACTTCTGCCTGTTAAGTCAGAAGGCTAGAGAGAAGGATCCATCAGTCACTGAGATAGCCTTTAGGATCTGGGAACAAGTACTTGACATCTCCACAACAACTACATGTGTTTTACAATATCTGTAAGGGGTAACAGACAGGAAAGTTCTGTGTTTGGGGCACAAATGATTGCAAATGAATTTAATGAATTACTCATCCTGGGGAATACAGAGTCATGGGACAGAAAACTCTATCCACTAGGATTATACCTCAATGCATCCCTCCAGCTGAAAGGTCAAGGAGATCCCAACTGCCAGGAGGAATGGCAGATCCTTGCAATATGGCAGGGTGAATAGACGACAGGCAGAACAATGAATGGGGAAATTAGCAAAAAAGCCTATCATTTCAGAGGAAGTATGTATACATTTACATAACACCTGTAGTCCTTTTCAATCATGGTCATTTGTCATTTATTTATTTTGTTATTAATTTCACGTGTATGAAGCAACATAGTAATTAGACATTTATATACCTCACAAAATGATAACCCCAATAAGTCTGACACTATCTGATACTGTCTAACCCCTATCTGACACTGTACATAGTTATTATAATATTATTCACTATATTCCCTATGCTATATTTTATATCCATACTGAGGAAGCCTTTTCTAGCAGCAGACAGTCTGTGGCACCCTGGAGAACTTTCAGTTTTTTTCCATTTTATCATTATTAAGAAGTGACCATTATGAAGAATACATTGATCATTGCCTCCTTGAAATCCTTCAGCACATGCAGTTATCATACAAATGTAAGTTTCTAATATTTATTTTGAAGAACAGTAATTGGCACAAGAAAGATAAAGAATCTAAAAGACAGAAAATTTGATCTGAGTCTTGATGCTCCCATTTATTGCTGTGTGCCCTTAAAAAATTTCTTCATAGGGGGCAGCCGGTTAGCTCAGTTGGCTAGAGCATGGTGCTCTTAACAATAAGGTTGCTGGTTCGATCCCCACATGGACCATTGTGAGCTGCGCCCTCCACTACTAGATTGAAACAACTACCTGACTTGGAGCTAATGGTCCTGGAAAAACACACTTAAATAAACAAAAGTTAAAAAAAAACAAAAACACATCTTGGAAGGTTACCAGAAAAAAAAAAATCTTAAAAAAAAAAAAAATTACTTGATCTTTCTGAGCTTTAGATTTTTTTCATTTGAAAGATAATTATAGTTACAAAAATAACACTTACATAACACTTATATACTGTGCATTATGTACCAGGAGCTCTTTTAGGTGTTTTGCCTGGCTTAATTCATGTAATGTTCAGAATAACCTTATACGGTAGATCCCATTATTCTTAAAAGTAACAGAGCCAGAGATAAAATCTAATCAGTCTCCTCCAAAATCCAGCTCTTAGCTACTCTCCTACACTGACTGTTTAAATGCTTATACAACTTGATTGTTTTGTGTAATTACTAGGTAAGATAATATGTTTTAAATGCCTAACAATAATCAAGAAAGGTGAGTTCCTTTTAGTATAAGAACCTCATGGTTGTCTTCGCTGCCCTACCCCCACCTCATCCTGTCCTCAAAGAGGAGTAGTGGGTTGATTAATTTCAAGGATAATCCTTGGCTTTCATTTTCTAGAAGTAGGACCATAGTGTGGGGTGTATGTCTATCACACTATTTCTTGCTGGTTGACATATTCTAGGATACTCTTTCTTTTTTTTCCCATCGAAGAAGTTGAATGAAGAAAATATGTTTCCTGCACTGTCACTATGGTATACTTCGTCTCATGACACATCAAATGTGCTAAGATTACACATAGCGAAATCATGAATATATGTATGTGCACTGCAGACATTACACATATACTGTAGTGTGTAGTGTGTGTGTGTATATATACATATCAGTAAAAATATACTTATGCATATAAAGATTGCTTCATATACCACAAATATATACCTATCAAAATGTTAACTAATTATTTCTCAAATTTGGGTAACAAATAATTTCTATTTTCTTTTTAATGTTTTACTGTATTTTCCAAATTTTCAAAGTAAATATCTATTACTTTTTAAATCAAGAGATGTATTTTAAAAGAGGCTCCGTTAAAAATAAAAAATAATTTGGATTTTTATAGAAAAAAAATTAGATTGATATTTCAGCCTCTTAGGTCAGGTTGTCAGTTTTGTTTTTATTTCTTCATTCAACTTTCTTGTGTGCTCTTAAGACCAAGCCCAACTCTTTTAAGACAAAGGTCAAATATTGAACCATTCTCAAATCATTCAGGTTTGCCTATGTTCCACAGAAAATGGTTCTACCCACTAATTTTCTAGCCACTAATGTGTTCTACTCGCTCAGTAGGTTTGTAATATTTATTTTTCTCCTGCATTCTTAACTGATTTTAAGACTCCAAATAAATTGTTCATTGTGATATTGTAATTAACATGGAATAAGCCATAGCCTACAGTATCTACAAACACTGTCAAATCCAAATTGAGTAGTTTATGTTCCTGTCTGCGTGAAGCTGGGGGCAGGAAGACCTCCTTGCGGGTAAATGGGGAGGAGAAGTTGCATTAGCGAAAGGAGGAGGGTGTGCAAAACCATCCTTGGTGGGCAGACTAGATGCACGTCCATCAGATTTAAATACATGCACACAAATACACGCACATTGTCATACGTGACTAATCAAGAAAACGGATGCTTTGAGGAATAGGTTATTATTCCTCCAAAGAGAGCTGCTTAAAACTAATGGAAAAAAAATTGAACTCAAATACCGATCTGCAATCATAGGCAACAAGGGCGCACGCCTGTGTGTAAAATCTTCATTTTCCTATAGCGGAGCAATATAGACTATGAGAGTGTGGCTGGGCACTTGTCCCTAGGAAGTCACAAAGAGGTGAAAAGCAGCTCTGTTTCTGCTGGAAGAGCAAAAAAGGAAGGGGCTAATAGCCAGGGAAATAGGCCAGACTGTGGATATTAAACCCAAAAAAAGCACAAACACATGTCACCCTGAAAATAGTACTGGCTGGACAAATGGTGGACTGGAAGAGCCTGTTGAGAAAGAAATCGCTGAGAACATTTTAATTCTCTTCAACTATTTGACCTCTGCTATGATTATAAAAACCACAACAAAGGGAGAAAATCTTACGGGGAGAGAGAGCTTGTGCAAAGAAGGTCACCCCAGATGAAAGTGGTGCTACTGAACATGCAATGGCCTTCATCTATTATTCTTCCATTGGCCTAGTGAGGTACGCCTGCCACCTAATTCTGTAATATTCAAGATTGTCTTCAGGGAAAGATCCCCTGGATTGTTCAGTTGTGAACATAAGCAGAAGCCCCTGGCTACTATCCTGCCGCCAGTACAGCTATGCTCACTCATCCAGTGACATAGGAACCTAAACTGCCTCTTACTTCTGGTTTCGGAGGTCATGAGGTCTGGTCCAAGGAGCCTAATGTCTGGTCCCACTTTTAACAGTTGTCTGGGCCCATTTTATTCAGCGTGGTGCTGTCACTCTTCCCTTTATCTACTCTACTGCAGGCTAATTATGACACAAACCTTGAGAAGGCATGGGCTCAGCTAGAAAAGGGACAGACGAGGTGAGCCTCAGCCCCCACGGAGCATATCCTTGCCCAGATGATTCCTGACAAGTGTTTATAAAGAATCTCTAATGTAAAGAGGAAAGAGGTACACCTTTTATATTAGTTTTTTTATTAGAGTATAAAGTGTTTATCAAGAACACATGAAGCTTTTAATTCAAAGTGGATGAAAACTCATCTCGAAAACAAGAGAGAAGGAGAAGTGAATAAAATGCAAAATTCATGGATCACTCTGAGCTTTTAGCCTATTCTTTTCTAGTCAGACATTCTTAAAGCAACTTCCCCACCAAATCAAATTTTCTTCTGGGAAGAGAGCATAGGGAAGTACTCCTATTTAGGAGGAAAGATTCATTTTAAGTAATCATCTAGCATCACAAAGATAAGGAATGCATTCAACAGCAGGAAATAAGCACATCAGAGGGAACAAAGTAGAACTAGCCACTTACTTGGGATTATTCAGAGCATTGGTGACGCCTGTGTGACCTAGAATGTGGGCTGCCATTTGAACACACGTCATTTCCATTTCGGAATCAGACAGGGTGGTTCGATCTTTTCTTCAGTTCACTCTTCTAGTAGTCATGCTAGTAAGTTACAATTTAACCTTCTACGACTTTTGATCACATTTGCAGGCATTATGTTCTCACAAGGGATGCTGGATTACAGATTATATCTAAATTCATAAAAAGCCACTTTTTCCATTTTTCATGGATGCGACACACACACACACACACACACGGAAGGAAGGTGGCGTTCTCAACTACTTCCCATTTGATAAGTTAATTGCTTTTCAATGGCATGCCTGTTACACAGCCCCAAATTTTTAGAAATCATCATGTATAAAGTAGTTTCCAGAATATTGATTTTATTTCCATCCAACTTTGGGGAACATATATATGTCTTCAAATTCTTGCCTTACTCTTACCCATATAGGCTTTTACCCAGGTACCTACCACCCTCATGATTAATTCACATCAGTAGATCTCTGTCTGGTTTCAGTCTTTCTCTTTCCCAACGAGTATTATCATGACTTCCCTGAAGAGGGGCACCATGCCAAAAGCATGAAACTGTGCCTGACTCCTCGTTGCTCTCCTTGCTTAATGATCACTTTGACCTTCTGGGTTGTGGCCTATGTCTCAGTCCCTGACCCCATCAACTAATCCAAACACATTAGCTCAGAAGGAAGCACCTGCCCAAACTTCTTTTAGAGACAATGCTCTGGAATCCCATCATCCCATGGCTTTCAAAACTATCCACACTCTGGTGAATTCCCAAATGGATAACTCCAACCCTGAATCCAGCTGAAAGCGCCAGGCATATTCTCTGCGACTCCACTTCGAAGTCTTGGAAGCTCAAACTCAATGTAATGAAAGCTGAGCTCTAGCTCTTCCTTCAAACCTGCCCCATTCAGTGTAACTGGGTCAGTAAGTGGCTTCCCCATAAACCTAGCCCAGTGTTCAAGCTGGAAACCTAAGACTCAACCGTGACCACTCGCTCTCCCTCTCTTCTTATACCCAATTCTGAACAAAGTCATGTGGATCCTGACTTCAGACACATCTCAAAATTATACGCTGCTCTCCACTACCTTTGTCACCAAATCAGGCCACCTTAATTAAAAATGTGTTCTAACTAGTCTTCTTGCTTGCATGGTTTCCACACAGCTGGTGAAGTGACCTTTGTGAACATAATCTGATCAGGTTATTCCCTTGATGAAACCTTTCAGTGTCCCACTGTGCGTAGGCCCATAAGGGCTTTGATATCTGGGAACGGACTGTTTCTCTTCATCTTACAGCACTCTCCCTCATATTCACTATGGCCGGCCATACTGGCCTCATTTCAGCTTCCCCAATGCACTGAGGTGTTTCCTCACTTTGCATGCGAGACGACTGTTGATGAAACACTCATCTAAGAACTCGACAGCTAGCCAACTGTTCCTTACTTTTTAGGTTCCAGTTCAAATGTCGTTTCTTAAAGAGCCTTCCGCTGATGCACTAATATAAACTAACATTTATTACAATGTTTACCTTTACATTAATTTGTGTGAACAATTTGTTGGTTATCTCCTCTTCTAAACTATGTTCTGGGAAATCAGGAAACACGTCTAGCTTGCTATTCACTTTACTCCAGGGCTGGCACATTGTAGGTGCTCAAGTGCTATTTTAAAGCATCTTCTATCACAGGTAAATTCACTAAAGAATTATAAAGCTAAATAGACTGCAAGCAACTAGCCCATGGACAATATGTGTAGCTCTTGCAGGACAAAAAGTCCTTCTCACCCAGCCTTCCAAACTGCACAGGTCGAGGGCACAGCAGGATTCTTGATGACTTATACAAACTCAGCTCAGGAGCACCAGACTTTCTTCCCTTGGCCCCACTCTCAAATAATATGAACATTTTCTTATTAAAAAGGAAAAGAGCATCTAAGGTATTTTATTCTGAGTATTTGTTCAGTGAAGAGAAGTTTACACAGCTTGCAGAGAATTATTCAGCAGGAAATTAAACCTCCGTAATTCTGAATTTTCACTTTGCTTTCAATTGGCAGAGCTTCCTGGCAAACCACTCTCCTCTCTAGAACATTCGTAATACCACATCCGCCACCAAAATGTGCTTCCTGAGCCAAATCACAAAATAGGTTAGACAGGACAACTCTCTGGAGGTCTCAGATACTAGGGGGTAGACAGGCTATGAACACACCAGGAGGGCATTCAGACATGGCCTGCAATTAAACCTAAGTTGTGCATACTCATTTGAAGCTTACAAAACACTCACATAAGATAATGGGTTAACAGAGAAAGTATTCTTGTGTTATCTATGGGAATATATGACCTGATTTGAGCCTCCCGACAATTATATGAGACTGATCTTATGATTCAATTTTATGGGTGAGACAGCTGAGCAGCTTGAAGAGGTTTAAATGACCTGCCTAAGATCACACAACTAGTGCCCCCAACACAGAACTCGAAATTAGAGCTTTTGACAAATATTTTTTTTACTATCCCGTGGTGCTTCTCTTCAGCAGGAATCTGATTATTTGGCTGTTTCATTTAGAGAAGAGAATTGACTTCACTCAGAAACAAACATCTGCAATAGAGAGTGGATTTGTATGTTAAACAAACAAACAAATAAACAACTTTATCTTTTGTGTACTAAGGAGCGCCAAATGGATTTTTATTTTTTTACTTTGCTCCACTTAACAAAGAAAAAGCAACTCGTTAAAAAACCTCAACTGAAATAGAAGACTTCAGAGGGCTTTTGTACATGGAATAATTGGACAATTGTTTCCCTTATTTCACTGTATGTAAGACACCATAGTTTGTTTCACTCACCATTATTTTTATGCATTTAGAAAGAAAAAAAATATTGTGCCAATTAAATCAGGACAAATCAATGGGAAGATGAATCCCAATTTCAAAAATGTTTTTAAAAATCTAAATGTGCGTTTAGAATCTATGAAATACACAAGATAATTCAGATCGGTATGACAGGGAAATTATTGTCCCTCAGATATCTCAGAAATTAATTTCTTCATTCTGTTCCTTCTGCTAAAATTTTAATTTAAGCCTTTAGCATATTTTGCCAGGTCTATTAAGATGCAATATGTATTGTTTTTCCCATCTTACTTTTCCTCCCTCTAATCTATCCTCGGTACTGTTGTCAGAATAATCTTTCTAAAACACAGCTCTGGCAATGACTTCCACAGATTAAAGAATTTCATTGATTTTCTACCTACGGGATTAAATCCATACTTCTTAAGTAAACACACAATCGGCCCCAAACTACTACCTCTGTAACTTCATCTCTTTTCATATCTCATGTGTACTTTACCCAAATACATAGCTTCTCACCATTCTCCAAGCACACCATACATTATGTAGAGGTGAACATTCTCCATTCACACTGTACATATAGAGGTGAACATTCTGTTTTCTCCCTCAATAAAGTCATTATTCTCCTTCTTTGTTAGTAAACTCTCGTGCATACTTCAAGACTCAGATCAAGTGGAATATCCGTCATAAAGCATCCTCTATCCACTTCCAGGCAGCTAGAAGAGTTATATAGGAGAATTGGTAATCACTTAGCCCAAATCCCTCCTTTTACAGATAAGGAAAACAGGTCAAACTAAGTATTTTGCCCAACACTTTACAGCAAGTTAATAACAATGTTAGCATAGGAATTTCTGGTTTCTCACTCCCAATTTACTTTTTCCTGCACTTACTACATGGACATAAATGAAACAACAGAATGAAGGTAAAACCTAAGACTATGCCTGGTCAGCAGATCTCCATGGTTCACCTCCAACCGTTCTATCTGAAACTACCCAGCCCACCAGGAAGCAAAATGAGATTCTAAGAAGTCAATTACAAGTAGATTCAAATTTGTGTTCCCTTACTTGAGCTACTTTACCCCTCAGAATAATAATGTCTACCTCACAAAACATTGTACAGATTAGATGAAATTTTTGTATTTCAAATCCCTAGCACAGTGCCTAGCATAATTAAAGCTCAATAAATGTTAGCTCTTTTACCCATTTCCTACTAGGTGAGGCCTAAATATGATTGTTTATAGGTTAAATCCATTGTTATACTGCAAGTGTAGTTAAGGAACATTTTATTTAATACATCTGAAAAAACACACAGCTTTGGTATAAATTCCTCAGTGAGGGCAATGCCTCCCTGTTTATATAATACACACATGTGTTCACTTTAAGAATGTGGTGGGTGGCATTGCCACCAAATGTCATAGCTTTTAGCTATTGACCCCCCTCCCCAGCTAAAAATGGATCAATTGGGCAAATAGAAGGAAGCAAACAAATCTACAACTATAAATATCAACACACACCCAGAAATAGGGAGAAAGATCAAAGGCATATTATAGCTACCCAGGAAAGACACCAAGAAGATTCACATTGGGGCAGCAAGATCAAGGCACCCAGAAGACCTTTTCAGGACTTCCAACCATATCTGGAGAGAAATCAAAGGCTGAACCCTTGGCTATTGCATTTCAAAATAAATAAGGACTCCTTTACTTCCTTCACAAAAGATCAGCCAAGCTAAATTTATGCTCTAGAATATTACCCTGGGAGCTGTCCCTGAAAGAAATCATTTTAACCCTAATACTGCTCTTTGTTTCGAATCCAAGTCTTCTGCCTTTGCCCACACAGCCATTAGCAGACAAAGTAAAAAAGCATCCAATCAAAAAATATTTATTGAGCAAAATGATGCAAAGTGCTATATTAGGGAAGTGGCAGTCCTCAGAAATTACTGAAACATCCCTCTTAAAGTATTCTGAACTTCCTCTATTATTAGTTCCTTCTTTATGGTTTAAGCCCTTCCCGTCTTACTTTTAAAGGTCCTCTTTTAAGTGTCAAGATCCTTGGTGAGAGAATAAAACATTAGATTGACAGCATTGTTTGAGAGGGGAAGAATTGTTGACATTTGAGAGCAAACGACTTGGAAGAAGTCATGAAACATATTCAAAGAGAAGAGGAATGAAAAGTAGAAGGAGAACCAAGAAACAAGACTTGCTACTTCGGTGTAGGTATGTATATCGTGTGATATGGAGTGAAATTAAAAATAGATTGTATCTATATTCTTACTTCTATCACTTCATAGTGGCTTTCTGGAGCCCTATGCTAAGGATTGTGAGCCCATTTCTGGACAAGGGAGGCAAGTTGGGTGGTGGTACATCCAGTGTGTATCTTCTAACCTTGCTGTAGGTGAAGAACAAGTGTTTGGAGCTAGAGTATCTAAATTTGAATCTGGGTTGTTCCATTTACAAGCTCTATGATCCTGTGGACATCCCTGTACCTCTATGACAATCCCATTTCTTTACCTATGACACAAAAGACAATAAGGTTATCGTAAAGGGTTAGGTTACAGTTGCAAAATATTGAGATTCTGGCTAAATTAAGAAGAAATTATTTCTTGTCAGGTATTAAGTGTCTCACAAAATCACAGAAAAGCTGGAAGAACCAGCTCTATGCCAACTTCCTGGTCCTCAGCAACACAATGCTCTGCCACGATGGCAGGAGAGCTGTCGCCACTAGTGAAACAAGGTGTCACATTACAAAGCCATGAACTAAAACACCACCGTGTCTGTGCCACAGTCCTACTCAGCAAAATAAGTGTCTACTAGCTGCTCTTCCCCTACGGGTTCTGAAAGAAAAATCTCCCGGGAGTTTCTCTGATTGTTACAACGAAAATACCATGCAGCTCTCTAGCTGCAAGGGAGTGTAAGACCCTGAGATTTTGGACTTAGAGCATGTCTAGTTACAGAAGGCACTTTTGACAATGCTATCTGGGGCACTGACCATATGCCCCTTCAGGACTGGTGCCATATTACTTTAGCTGCAGAGATTATTGGGAGCTGACATTTCTCAGCTAAGTCTCTTCCCGGGAATCACCATGGAAGAGAACTACTTCGACTCAGTTCAGGCCCACTCCCCGGGCCCACCACATCTATTTACTGATCTATGTGAGGGTGTGAAGAACCAGACCCTTTGCCTCAAGGCAGGATCTCTCTGAAGGTCATCCCAGCTCTAGAGGTCCTCATGGAATTGATTGAGTCTCTTATGACTGCCTCATAGTTCAGTTATTTTCTCTACGCAGTCCTATGACCTTTATTCCCCACAGCTGTTGATCTTATGGTCACTCTCCAATATGAACTTCCCACATACAAGTATTTACCTCAAAATCTGTGTCCTGATGAGCCTGACCCAAGACAGACACGTTAGAAGTAGGTGGAATGAAGACTGAATAAACCAACCCTCAATATTCACCATAATTTTTATAAATAGGAAACAATATAATTCAATGAAAAAAATTCCTGGGTCTTACACAGTACCTGGCCCACGGTGAGCCAATACATATTGCTGAATAATGAGATCATAGAGCTAACATTTATTGAGCACTTACTATGTTTTCAGATACTATTCTAAGTTCTTCGTATAAACTAACTTATTTAATCCTCATTATAAGCCCAAGAAGTAGGTACTATCGTTATCCATTTTACAAATGAGGTAAATAAAGTTCAAAAAAGTTAATTTCAGTGTTAAACAGACTATAAGCAGAAGAGTTAGGATTTTTACTCACATAGTCTAATTCTAGAGTCCAGTCTTACCCACTTTTCTGTCTCAGCATTAAATTTGCAGCCAATAAAATCTCTCTCTCTCTCTCTCTCTCTCTCTCTCTCTCTCTCTCTCTCTCTCTCTCTCTCTCTCACACACACACACACACACACACACACACAAATTCTGTTTTGACATTTCAAAAATGCGATAGGATTAGGAAAAGGGGACTCAGGGACTTTTATTATGGCCGGTGGTAGGCTAAATAATGGCCCATTTAAAATGTCCATGCCTGAATCCCTGGAACCTGTGACTGTGTTACATTAGATGTCAAAAGGGACTTCGCAGATGTGATTACTTTAAGGATGATCAGATAGCAAATTTATCTGGGTGGGCCTTAATTGTTTTCACACATGTCCTTAAAAGAGAGAGGTAGAGGGAGATGCTACTAAGAAAAGACAATGTGGTGATGGAAGCAGAGGTTGGAATAATATAGCCACAGAACAAGGAATGACAGCAGCCACCAAAAGCTGGAAAAAGCAAAGGAAGGATTCTTTCCTGGTGCCTTTGGGAAGGAACCAGCCTTGCTGACATCTTGATTTTAGCCCCATGAGACTCATTTCAGACTCGAGGTGGTCTCCAAAAAAAATGTAAGAGAATAAATGAACTTGTTTTAAGCCAGTAAATTTATGTTAATTTATTTCAATATCAACAAGAAACTAATGAAGGGCCACAGAAAAGTTATAATATTTTCAGTATTGTGTGGAAGTCTCTGTTGGAGAATTAGGAGTTAGAACTGCCTAGCCATTGCAAGTTAACAGGATGAATCTAACCCTGGAAATTCCTTGGGCTTGGCATTTCTACCGCAGTCTACTTCATCTACATGGGACAATCACTAGGTGGGGAATGAGATTCAGAGAAATGTTGAATGTATACTTTGTTCTCAGTATTAATAGGTAGAGTTTCTCTTCAAATTTAATTTCTGGGAGTTATAAAGTGCACATAGGGCCAGGTCAACTAGTTAATACATAGTAAGATTCATACTTAAAGTTCAGAGTGGCTTTTTCTATGTTCTACCTGACAAGTCGCCTTACACATCGTCAAAACAAGAACCAGAATTGAGACCCACATGGGACACACAAGACCAGCTCCCATCAGCTAATCGTGTGTCAGAGGGTAGGAAAGAGGAAAGAAGCTCCCCAACCAGAGGCCATCGGAACCTTTCTTTTAAAACAGAAAATACCTTCCAAATTTAGAGAGCCTCACTCGCTCCGTCTCACTATTCTTAACTTCTGAGCCAGCCTCCTTAAATTGTTTCTGGAACAAAGTGGATATAAATAGGAAAAATACATATAATACATAGCTCCTCTTATCTTCATTGTCTAGTTATAAACGGGCTCGGCAACAGCAACGGTAGGAGTCAGGGGGCAAGAGAAATGATCGGTTTCTGAGTAATCCTAAGTCACCATCTCAAGGAAAACTGCAAAGTGACAGGGACTCTGAACAAGATGATCTAGACCAGTGCTTCTCAAACCACCTGTGGCGAAAGAACAATTTCATTTACAATTTCCAATCCATCATGGTCCAATATCCTTGTAAAATACCATCATAATTAATTACTAGAAAAGTGAAATGGAAAGAAAAGACATACAAGAACAATACTCAATGTATTTTACTTATTAGACTCAGCAAACATAACATTACTTTCAAAATGCCATTCAAGTCTCTGAAACCTTACTTTTAATTTCTGTAGTTGTCCTGTCACCAGTTCAAGGCGAGGCATTGGTCCACAGAACATACTTTGAGAAGCACTGGTTTGTCCTGCCAGTCTCTAGGTTGAAAATTTAAGTAAAGTTACCACTAGATTCAATAGGCAAGACACCATACTCTAGGGTCTGTACATCTAAGTAACTTCAGTCAAGTGTGTCTCTTCTGTACTCATTCTGCTAGCTCTGAGCAGTCTCTATAGTCTTTCCCATAAATTTTTTAATAATTTAAATATTTCCATACACCCTAAATAAGAATGCTGACTATTTCTAGAATTTTAAAATATTTTGGCTTCATTTTTAATTTCAGAGCATGCATCTTGAACTCCTTAGACTATAAGAATTGCAGAAGGGTGAAATAATGATGATGGAAATAACTCGAAATTAGGGGCCAAGATGGCAATTGTGAGAGAAGCTAGTAGAACTGAATATCTCAAAGACCTCTGCACCAATAAAATTCCATTCTCCAACTGTACCATAAAACACAGTATAAAGAAAATCTGCCTGGGATTCACCAGCATTCTTGCTTGAAAGGCATATAGAAAGGGTCCCACCCCGGCACCACTGATTCAGAATCTTTGTCAATGAAACATAAGAATTCACATTTTAAATTAAACAACCCATCCAATTTTTAGATATACAAATGATTAAGAACTAGTGCATTCGTTTTAAAGCTCATAGCACAAAGTTATTCTTTTCCCTCTAATAAAATGCAATTAAACAAATTCTTTAATTTCCTTTTGACATTCTTTTAGAGCTTCATAACTACATCATATTGGTATTAGTGTGTACTTAGGTCTGATGTTCTTACATCTCATCTTCTTTCAATTAAAGTAGCTAAAATTATTTTGAAAATAAACGTCTTTGTGTTTTTTTGTAATCATCATTACAGAAATTGTTTGGCAAGAAAAATGTGAGATACACATCAGGGGAAGAGGTGTAATGACTGGCTTGAAGGAAAATGATACTTATCCTAGAATAGCTAGAAATCATTTGGGATTCATTTAGTTCTGGCTTAGGGGGAGAACTGATCAAATGAATCTAGAAACTAAGTTATCGGTACGAAGCATTTACAAAATGACTGGTTCTGAAAATTCAGTTTGATGGGAGCATTAAGTAACAGTATAATTTCACCCTACCTTCCCGAGATCCTGTGATTCAACACAGCATATCTTTATATTGACATCTAAAACTCCTAATTTCACCACTTCCCAATTTGGGGAAATACTCAGGTGGTTTTGTTTTTTGTTTTCACCCTTTCCTTTCTTCAAAATAAAATGACTACATAAGACTTGTACCTTTTGAATCAAGATAACATGATTTTCCGGGAAGAAGCAGGACCACAAAAGATAATAATGAACACATCCATGCTTTGAATGACTGTTCAAACATTTTACATACATTGTTTCATTTAATCCTCACAACTCTGCAAAGAGGCTATTAGGATTCCCATTTTATAAACAAAGAAATGAAAGATCAGTGAGGGTAAGGAACAAACCTGAAATCCCACAGCAAGTAACTGACAGAGCCAGAACTGAACCCATCTGTAACTTATTCCAAAGCCTGGATGTGTACAAGAGACCACCAGCCAACCCTTTGTTTAGGCATCAGAGAACCCAGTAAACATCTCTGACATTCAACTACTTAGCCTGATTCCCCAATGACAATTTCCTACAGTCCTCACTAATTGAAAGAACCCCGGTAGAAAGAAAAATTTCTAAGTTAATGAGTTTGCGTTTACCAGTAGAATCCTCTCTATATTTCATGAGGCCAGGTAAATCCTGAGATATAGGTCAGTGGCACTATCTCAAAGCATAGAGCACTGCAGGTGGGCAAAAAGGGATCACCTAATCCGTCTTATTTTTCATTGAGGAAGTTCAATGAAAGGTTTCAGGACAGGCAGTATGTTCCTTGTGTATCAAATGCATTGATTAGATAGTTCTCAGGCATGAAAAACCTGAACTGCCCTTAAAATTTTACTCTGTCTTGGAGTCTTGCACTGGCTATCACACAAAAAGATATGCCTCTTTCTCAGGGATCAAGCAAGAGAAATAGAATGGACCAGCACAATTTGATTCCCTTTAAACAAGACTTGGCAATAAATAAATACCTTCTTTAGGCTTCAGGTAGTCCTACAGATCTTACTACCAAACATCTCTTTTCTTGATTTCCCCCATAAAACACAAAAGTCTATCAAACTGCATTTAACAATCCAGTTTTTAATTCCCTATGAATAAGTTATGATAGCCAATCAATCAGAGCAGAGTTCAAGAAGTATACTTGGTCTATCTAGTTTTAACCAGAGTAAAATTCTGGTTGCTATAGATAGCCTTTATGCATGGAAATAAACATTTTTCTATTGGTCTCCTTGGGAAAGTGGTGTGAATATCTCCCCCCAATACCCCTATCACCATGTATTACTTACCTCAAGGATTCAGGGGAAACAGTATCAGATGACAAGTTGTCGTGTGTCCTATCATCTTTCCCTCTTTTTCTTGGCCAACAGAAAGCCCAGAAAAAGCCTATTTTATGCTCAAATGCTCTAGTTTTCCCCAATTAGGACATTTGATGTTGTTGTTAGTTTCTTTCAATGAGTTCTGGAGACTTTTTCTCTTTAGAAAGCTAATACACTAGATGCAATGTGATATTCTGGCTTAGATCCTGGAATAGACTAAGAACACTAGTTGATAAACTGATAAAACTCAAATACAGCTTGAAGTTTAGTTAATAATAATGTACAAATGTTAACATTTTAGTTTTAACAAATGTACCACAGTTGCGTATGTTAACATTAAGAGAAACTGGGTGAAAGGTATATGGTAACTGCTATTTTTGCAATTTTTCTGTAAACTTAAAATTATTCTAAACTAAAAACTTTATTTTTTTCTAAAAATATATATTATAGAAAATGTAGAAAGCATCAACAAGTGGAAATAGAAAGAGATAATAACTGAAAGATGATTTACCAAAATTTTGGCACTTCCAGATTTTTCTCTATGAAAATCTCTAATTCCTTCAGCAATATTATCTTCAAACATGGTTTTAACTTAATAGTATGTGGTGAGAATATTTTCATGTTAAATATTAAGTTAGAACATCTATCTTTTCACTATTGAATCAGATTGACTATTTCCTACAAATTGCATTGCCTCGATCTATCTTAAATTATTGCAACATTAAACAATTGTAGAATTTTTAATGTTTATTATTTTAAAATATTTTAAATAATTTAAATATTTTAAAATTTAAAAATTTACCAGGGGTCAATTTTTTGTTTACCAACATAATTATTATCTTAATACAAATTCTCATAAAATTATCATTTGGGTTAATGGGTATGCCAAATGATACTGAAAAGAAGTATATGAGAATGCCCATTTTGGTATATTCTTTCCCAGATCAAGTATTAGTGTAATATAACTTAAGAATATTTTTCAAGCAAAAGATGGTATATCGCCTTTAACTTAAATTTCTTAAATATACTGAAGTTGGACATATGTTAGTATGTTTACTGTCCATTCTGAATTTTCGGGCTTAACTTATTCACATTGTACCACTGATGTGTTTATTATGTTGATTACTGATTTGTAAGATATATAGATATATCATGTTAACCCTCTGTCTAACACATATGTGACAAATATTTCCCACAGCATCTTATTTGCATTTACATTTCTTTATAGCTGTTTTTGATTTGTATAAGTTGTTTTTGTCTAAGAAAATTCATTTTCTCTTTTACGCTCTCTGCCTTTATCATGCATTAAAAATTCCTAACCCACATTAAGAAATACAAATTGTTAGTTACAAAATAGTCAAGGGGATGTAAAGTACAGCATAGAGAATATAGTCAATAATGTTGCAACAACTATGTGTAGTGCCAAGTAGGTACTAGACTAATTGGGGGAATCACAGAACAAGTCACTGAAAAACATATAAGTGTCTAACCACAATGCTGTACATGTGAAACTAATATAAAATAATGTTGATGGTCAACTGTAACTGAAAAAAATAAATGCTTTTTATGAAAAGGAAAATATTTAAAAAGCAAATCATATATACATACATATATTCATACATATATATATATATATTTATAGACACAAATTTTATTCTGGTTGTATTTTATGGGAATTTTTTTACATATATGCTTTTAATTCTTCCTTTGGTCATTTATCTAGATGTATAAGGGATAGGGACATCCCAAAGGAAAAATCTAGCATTGAGTTGGAATATCACCTTTTAAAAATATTACATTTTTATATGTACTTATGTCTCTTTCTCTAATTTTTATTGTATTTCTATTTGTATATCTGTTGAAACTACTATTGTAGGTTGACAGAAGGTTTTAATACCTTCAGCACCACTTTCTATACTTTACAATTTAAATCTTCCTGTCTAATGTGGCAACAGGAATCTCCACTCCAATTTTTTTCCCAATCTTCATTGATGTCCTCAGTAAAGTTACATATTTTTCTTCATATAATTCCTAACCAATTTAAAAGTCTTTTCTTATGGGTGTGAATTGGACTTTTGTCCACTTTATTCATAACTACTTATGCTCTTAACCTCATACAGTCTTTTCTCAACACAGCAGCACGAGTGCTCTTTTGCAAAGGAAAATCAAATTCTGTTACTTTAAGCATCCATGCTCAACCCTTACTGCACATTAGAATCACGAGGAGCATTAAAAAATACCAGTGCTCAGGCCTTACCCTGAACCAGCTAAATCAGAATCTCTGGGTGTGGGAGTAGGGCAGTATTATTTTTAAAAGCCCCCACCCCCGTCACCAATGTACAGCCAAACTGTCCTGGAGTAAGAGCCAAAGTTTAATATCAGACAGTGCTTCTTAAACTTTAGTATGTCTGAGAATTGCCTGGGGACCTTGTTAAATGCGGATTGTGATTCAATAGGTCAAGGTGAGACCTGAGGTTGTGTATTTCTAATGTGCTTTGTGCTTTTGATGAAGGCTGATGCTACTAGTCCTGACATCACACCTGAGTGGCACAAGGTCCCCTGTGGTCTGGATCTCTGCTATTTGTCTAACTTCCCCTGCTGCTCTCCTCCTTACTCACCGCACTTCGCAGCCTTTTACCATTCCACAAGTGAGTCAGCCCCTCTCCATCTTTAATATTTGTACCAGTTATTTCCCCTCTCCCAAAATTCCCTTCCTCCAGCAGCTGCTGGTTACCAAGCACCACTGAGGAGGTGAGTGGATCCCAGGTCCTTCCCACCTCTTACCCTCAGTAATCTGTGCACCAGCTACTCTTGGCGCTTATTATGCAAATGTATTCTATTTATATGAATATACTCTCTATATCTATCCATATATCTATATCTATATATTCATTAGTGAATTTCTGTCTTTCTCATCTATCTTACCACTGCCAAAATATATTACCTGTATTATAATGGTTTGGCAAAATAAACAGATTAAGTAGCATGAACATTAATATTTTGAAAAAGATCATAAAATTGCCTGAGCCCAACACCCTTCTGGAACATTTTCAATTTCTCTTATAAATTAAAGCTCTTTTCCTTGTCTGCTTGTGTCACGGCTGTATCTCCATTTCAGATCAACAGTCAGAACAAAGGTAGGTGGATTGACACAGCTACCACGCCAATTCTCGGTGTCTAGTCAGCTCATGCACCGTGTACTTCTGATTCTTGATAAGTTCACATGTTACTTAGATTTTTAAAAATTAGAGTGGGAATTCCTTACCAGCCTGACCTTTTTATAGATCCCATTCTTTATGACCTCTTTTCTTCTTTAAGACTGCCCTTAACATTTATTTTTCTCTAATATTTTTATGCCTACAGCACTTGGGGCATAAAAAGAAAATATTGCAGTTTCCATAATCCAGTAAGGTTCTGTCCTATTTAGTAACACCTGCTTGATATATAATGATAAAATGCATATCCCAAAGACCTCTTATGTTTCAAACAGCGATATTAGGAAAACAAAGAAGCAAAAGGGGTCAGGAGATTTGCTTTACAGTTAAACAGGGCATTTTAGGTAAACCGACCAATGATCTCATCTGTGAATTGTGATCATAAGTATAAATATCTGCAGTTGCTATCTAACCTCGAACAGAGAGAAGGCAACTGACTCATTTGAGTCTAATACGGAAAGTGAAAATCACCACTAGGTTAATCTAACATACACTGCTCTTCGTTTATCTAACTGGACTGAAAGATCTGGTTCTCATAGGCCACATGGATGGGTCATGAGCCACAAAGCTACAGAGATAGGTTTTGTGTAAGTTTAACCACAGTGATTCGCTCTAGAAGCCACACAGCGTGAAAGAATTTAGAAATTCTATTTTCCTCTCTAAAAGTCCACACTGCCCCTAACTCTCTCCCCTGTGCCAGCAGGCCAGATATTTTCTTTCTCGACCAAAGGATCAGTAAACATTGAGTCATCTGTATGGATAACTTTCCTTACATGTTGCTTTATTTTTTTTAACCAGGGAAAAGTAAAACCACAATTTAAACTGGTAGCGGCAGCCCAAAATGAATGAAAAACTAAAGAAGAAAAAAAATTGGATATGAGAAAATCTGCAATGACAAATCAACCCACACAGAGTCGAGATAAAGGAAAAAGGATATGAAGGATTACAAACAGAGGTAAGGACTACTTTTAAAAGAATCTTGTGAAATACCTCATAATTACTTTCAATTGCCTCTAATTTTAGATAAGAATTCAACATGAGATGCATGGCACTTTGGTCAGAAAATTGTGTGGGAATTAAGTCCAATGAATCTAGACATATCCCATCCTTATTTTAGGAAATGATTAAAGGTATAGATACCCCCTCACATATATTTGATCATATGACTACCACTGTAACAGAACATCATAACCAAATTAATAAAAGCATTTATTCTAGTCCACTTGGTTTTGGGAAAATAGGTATATATGATAAATGTTGCAGGGACCATGGCTCAAGGTAAAAATAGAAAGTAGTAAAGCAAGTGTTTCCACCTACTGGTAGCAAAAGAGACTAGTGTCTGATTTGCAACTCACTGCCCCCAAAACATATGAAGATAAAGACTCACTCACTTTCCATTCCATAAGACCTTCTCAGAATGAATATATTAGGTTGTATCTCATGCAATTGTTTTTGAATTTGAAATGTTTTTGATTTTCAAATCACAATTCCGTAAGATTCAACATACTAAACTGGGGGTTAGAGGAAGCGGAAGTTGGACACCAGTATGACTTTTTGGGGAAGGAAGGGAGGGAGGGAGGGAGGGAGGGAGGGAGGGAGGGAGGGAGGGAGGGAGGGAGGGAGGGAGGGAGGGAGGGAGGGAGGAGAGAAGAAAGGAAGTGAAGAGAACAGAGGGAAGAGAAGAAAGGTAAGGAGAGGGGAGGGGGAGAAAAAAACTTCAGCCAGCCAGAAACTTGCTCACATTTCTCCTCAGCCATGAAATTCAAAATCATAATCTTAGTCATGAGACCTTGTCATGATTTTGACCACTAGCTGCACTTTTTTTTTTATATTCTTGTAGATGAATCTAATCTATTCCTCTTTTCCAGTTTTTGTATCTAAAAGTGGCATTTATGTTTGCTATTCCAATTGAAATGCTCACTGACCACTGAAAGCTGCTACCCTCGTGCAAAGTGACATTTTCTGAGATTAAGTTGGCACGGCATGACAGTTTGGTTCAGAGGCCATTTCTGATGATGACTAGCTGGATTATTTGAATAAGGTAATTAATCTCTAGATAGTTCCTTTCCTCATCTTTAAAATGGAATAGGGATGCTCAAAACAATCTATCTAGCCACGTGGGCATAATTTACTGCTGAATCTCAGCCCTGTTGATCCTCTATCTTACAAAATTATAGCAACATTTAAATGAGAGAATTATATAAGAAAATTTCTAGAAGAGTACAGTTAATAAATTAGGAACATCTTTATCATCTTGTTAAGAGTACACATAAAAATCTGATATTTTAGGGGCGGCTGGATGGCTCAGTTGGTTAGAGCGCGAACTCTCAACAACAACATTGTCAGTTCAATACCCACATGGGATGGTGGGCTGGGCCCCCTGCAACTAAGATTGAAAACGGCAACTGGACTTGGAGCTGAGCTGCACCCTCCACAACTAGATTGAAGGACAATGACTTGGAGCTGATGGGCTCTGGAGAAACACACTGTCCCCCAATATGGGGAAGTACAGTGTTGCCAAGCTAGCTGATAAGCAGGTGAAACTCCTACTTCTTAAAACAGTGCTAACATTATTCATGGTGTCTCCAGAGATGGAGAAGTAAATGATACAGTGCCATATTGGTGGGTCATTTTCAGGAGACATGCAGAGGAGGGAGGAAATATGAATGCCTGCCAACTGCTTTGGATTTTTATCAAAATTGGCAAGGAATTCTTATTTGACAAGAAAGGAGAAATAACATCAAGTAAATTTGTGGTTTTAAAGAGAGAGAATAAGAGCAAAGACAATCTTGTTCTTTTTCCTGGAAGCTTTATAACTAATTTGGCTCTTGGTTTGCATTAGAAAAAAGCACTAGTTAAACACAAGGTAGTTCATATCTATGAGTCATAGGAAGTTCTGTAGTACAGGGAAATTATATCATGTAATTTTATGATCTGCTGGGCAGTGATTCCATTTAATAAAGACACAGATGTATGCTTTGCCACACAGAAAAAAAGTTTTCAAGTGTTCCCATCATAACTTTGATCAGTTTTTAGATTTTAGTTCTTCTGGCCTATTTTTTTCCTTTCTTCCTAAACAAATTTAACTTTTATAGAATAAAAAAATAAACTTTAGGGAAAAGCCACTTTACTTAGTACCAAAATTTGTAGCCACTTCCCAGAGCTATGTCCAAGCTAGAGAAGCATGTCAATTGAGGTATAAAGACTTTTAACAACTTGGAAAGAATCTTGGATATAAGTACTCCAGTTTAAAGAAACATAATGGTTATGTATACCATTTGAGAACGAAAGCAGAATCATCTTTACTAAAAATCATAAAACCAAATAAAATACCTAGTTTAAAATATACCATTTGGTAACTCTAATTTCTTAGGATAGATAAAAACACATTTACTCAGCATTACATTGTAATATCAAAAATAATAAAGATGTGTGAGCAGTTAAACCTCTACAACTTCCCGTTTCACCTACAGCATGTAAAGAGCTTGGAAGTTGTCGTTCCCATCCTTATAAAAATTAAAAGGTGAAAAAACTGAAAACCAATGTCTTTCCTTTGATGCCTAAGACAAGTTTCCTGGCAAAGTGCCACCATAAAATCTGGAGAGACAGGTGACTGCAGGCAATTATAGCTGATATCTGCTTACCCTGAGCAGAAGCCTCTAGAGCCATAAACTGATAGGAATACTTAAATGGTAACTCTGATGAATTCCTGGGAGCCAAATGTCGACTAGCATGAAACATAGAAACTCCTGGAAGCCATAGTCTTATGGGGGTGCCACACTTTCCTGGGCTTTATTTTCAGGAAACACACAAGGTTCTCATTGTGAAGAAATATGGCTCTGTCAGGGATGAGGAAAGAATATACATTGTGAAATACACCCAGGACCCACTCTCCAGAATAGAAGACTTTTCCAGAGCCTTATCAAATGTACAGTAGGTCATTTCTCTGACTCAACCCCTCTCTACACTTCCTGTCTAAAGAAGGGGAAGCTAAAAGCTTGTGAAGGTCACAACCCAAGGAAACAGTTCAATTAAAAGACTGAGATTTAATCATAAGACTATAGAATGCTTCCTTTCCCTCATACCTTACATAAAATCAACAAGTCTCTAGTATAACAGCGGTGGTATAACAGTATAATACAGCTCAAAGAGCTCTAAGACACAGACTTTATCTAAGATAAAGTTCTTAGGGAAACCAAAAGAAAACAAGAGAGACATACGCAAGGACACTACAGGAATTTCAAGCCCCTGGCACCAATAACTAGAAAAAATATTAAACACACCCTAACACCTACCCATATTAAGATAAAAGCTCAAACAAGAAACCTATTTACCTCAGTTTCTATTACTCAATAAATTGTCTGGCTTCAACAAAAAATTAGAAGCCATGGTAAAAGGCAAAGAAAAATACAGTCTGAAGAAAAAATGCATGCAAAGGAATCAAATTCAAATATGACCCAGATTTGGAATTATCAGACAGGGTATTTAAAATAACTATAATAAAAATAGGCAACATGCAAGAACCGATAGGCAATAAAAGATAATGTAAACTCTAAGAAAGAATCAAAGAAAGTACTAAATATCACTAAAACCCCACCTGAGTAAAGAATGCCTCTGATGGGCTTATTGGTAGACTGGATCCAATGTAGGAAAGAATCAGTGATCTTAAAGACAGGTCAATAGAAACTTCCCCAACAGGGAAAAAAAAAAAAAAGGAAAGAAAAGAAAGAAGATCTAAGAAGATCTAAATAAGTGAAGATATATTCCACGTTTATGGACTCAGTAGTATTAAGATATCAATTCTTCTCAACTGGATCTATAGCTTTAACACTGTCTCAATCCCAGCAAACTATATTTTAGATATTCACAAACTGATTTTAAAGTTTATGTAGAAAGACAAAATGCATACAATAACAACACAACTCTGAAAAAGAACAAAGTTGAAGGACACAGACTACCCTGCTTCAAAAGTTACTATAAAGCCACAATAATAAAGACAGTGTGGTATTGTCAAAAGGACAGACAGACAGATTAATAAAACAGAATAGAGAGAGCAGATAAAGGCCACACGAACCGAGTGACGTAATCTTTGATAAAGGTACAAAGGCAGTTCAGTGGAGAAGAGGTTGTCTTTCAATGAAGGCTGCTGGAACAATTGGACATCCATAAGCAAAAGTTTTTAAAAAAGAAATACTGACAAAGACTTCACAACTTTTACAAAAATTAACTCAAATGGATCATGGACCCAAATGCAAAATTCAAAACTATAAAACTTCTGGAGGAAAACATAGAAGAAAATCTAAGTGGCCCTGAAGTTAGTGATATTTTAGGTACAAAACAAGAGAGGAGGATCCATGAAAGAAAAATTGATAAATCAGATTTTATTAAAATTAAGATTATCTGCTCTATGAACTACAATGCTAAGAGACTGAAAATATAAGCCACCAACTGGGAGAAAAATTATTTTCAAAACGTTTATCTGATAAAGCTCTTGTAGCCAAAATATGCTCCAAAAAAAATTTGTTAAAATCAACCATAAGAAAATAAACAACCCAATTGAAAAATGGACAAAAGGTCTGAATAGGCATCTCACCAAAGAAAATATACAGATGGCAAATAAGTATATTAAAGATGATGAATGTCATTTTTCATTAGGAAATGCAAATTAAAACAACACACCTATTAGAATGGCTAAATTTGTAAAATAATAAAAATACCAATTTCTGGCAAAATGTGGAGCAACAGGAACTCTCATTCATTGCTGATGGGCATGCAAAATGGTTACAGCCAATTTGGAAGTCAGTTTGGTAGTTTATTACAAAGCAAAACATAGTCTTACCATATAATCCAGGAATTACACTCAAAGATATTTACCCAACTAATTAAAAACAAAAAAAAAACTTGATACCCACACAAAAACCTCCACATGAATGTTAACAGCAGCTTTATTTATAATTGCCCCAAACCACAAGCACTAATATCTTATTCAGTAGGTGAATGGATAAACAAACTAGTGAACCTATACAATGGAATATTATTCAGTAATTTTAAAAAATGGACTATATATTTTTAAATGTAGGTTTTATTACTATTCAGATATGACAGGGCCAAAAGATTAGGAGGTGACTGCCATTGAATAGACAGCTTGTTATACAGATCTCAAGAGGAGGGTCATAGCACAGCATGGGGGTGGGGAGGAATATGGGGGAGCACCAGGGTCAGTTAGGAGGCAGAGGGAGCAAGGAGAAAATGTGAGCAAGAGTCTCTGTTGTGGTTTTCAAAGGAAGGGATCAAAGGAAGCAATGAGCAAGGCACAATAAGCAGACTAAGCAGGTTTAGGATTAGCTACTTTGAATAATTTCAGCTTGCTCTGGGGTGTCAGGCTGTCCTTGGTTATCTAGTACCTGGCCCTGGGTGATTAGAGTAGGGAGGTAGTGGCCTAAAATGTGAGAGTTCATCAAAGAAGACAGCGGTGTGGGTTCTAGACTGGTAACTTTGCATATGAAAGGTATATTCATAGGTGATTTGTTTGGTCTCGCTAGGAATTACCTAAACCTGGGACTGGGCAATCCCTCAAGTGTCAGCAAGGCCCCAAGATGTCAAAGGATCAAATGCAGAAACTAGGAAATGTGGTTATTACACTATGAAGCCCTGTAAAATAATGGATGACTCTTAAATGCATATTGCTAAATGAAAGAAATGAGTCTGAAAAGGCAGTGGAATTCAATTTATATGACATTCCGGAAAAGGTGAACTATAGAGACAGCTAACAGACCAGTGAATGTTCATGAATAGATAAAGAACGGGATTTTTTTCAAGGCAATGAAACTATTCTATCTGATACTACAATTTGGATACATGACAGTATGTATTTGTCAAAATCCATTCAATTTTACAGCACAAAGAGTAAACCTTAATGTATGTAAAAATGTTTAAATTATTTCAGATGTTGAGGAATCCTAGAATGGAATGCAGACCGTGACAAGAGAATCTAATTGTACTACAAATGTATGAAATAACTTCATTGAAGAAAGTATGGAGGAAAAGTGTTGACCTACATAACTATAAGACTATAAAGCAAAGAGACATGTACATAAGCACTGCATGTTAGTTGTCCCATGGAAATACATGTATGGTTAGCAATTCTGAAACAACTATAGATATATGAGTCAGCTTGAGCTGCCATAACAAAATACCACAGGCTGTGTGGCTTAAGCAACAGAAAGTTATTTTTTCACAGTTCTGGAGACTAGAAGTCCAAGATCAAGATGTCTTCAGGGTTGGTTTCTGGTGAGGTCTCTCTGGCCTCCATTTCCTTGTGTCTTCATACGGCTTCTTCTCTGTGCATGTACAGAGAGAAAGAGAGAGGGAGAGGGATGGAGAGAGAGAGAGAGAGAGAGAGAGAGAGAGAGAGAGAGAGAGAGAGAGAGAGAGAGGGAGAGAGATATCTGGTGTCTCTTCCTCTTCTTATAAAATCCAGTCCTATCAGATTAGGACACACCCTTATGATTCATTTAACCTCAATTATCTCCTTAAAGGCCTTATCTCCAAATATAGTCACATTAGGGGGTAGGGTTTCCACATACGAATTTTGAGGGGACAAAAACATTTAATCCACAAAATATAGAATGGAATAGAAAATTTAGGTAAATGTATAATAGATGATAGAAGTCAGGTTTCTCATATTTGGAGTAGGTGTTTACAGAAAAGCAAGGGAAGAATACTAAATAATCCATGTGGCAATGGATTAGCGTTCATTAGCATAAACTCAACTTTAGCTTAATATACCTGCATATGGTTACATATAAAAATACATGTATATAAATACATATACACACATACACAGTTTAATACACACACACACACACACATTTTCTTTCTCTGCCAGCTGTGAAGGCCCAGAAGCAACGACACCACAGAAGCACTGAGTATACATAGCACCTAGTTCTTTCTTTCTAAACCATTCTCTGATAAAAGGAACCAAAGCTCCTTGGCGAAATGTCTAATCCTAAACCTGAGACAGAAAATATACAAGATGAGCCTGGAGCCTCTTGTAGTGAGAGAAAGTAAGGAAATACTGAAGACAAAAAGAAACACAACTCCACAGTAATTGCAGTGTGTCAATGGAACACAGAAGCCAACTGAGAGAGTTCCTAATGTCCAAAGATGGAATGATATAAACAACAAAATATAGTACTGGATTATAACCCAAAGTAGAGAATAAATAATCATGAACACATACTTTCTTCAATAAAGTACAGAATAAATAATAAATGGAGGATAAGAAATAAGTCTCCCATTGAGAAAAATTACAAATAATTTATGTAGATACACCACGCTCAAGTTAGGAGCATAACTCTCCACACCTCGAGTGTGGCCTCTGCATAGTGACTTTCTTCCCAAGAGTACAGAATGGAAAGGGGGTGAAAGAGTAACTTTCTAGTGAAGAAAACTGACACACATTACTTCAGCCAAGTGATCAAGCTTAACGTTGACAGTGATAAGTCATCTTGATAGTATGTTCCCTTGAGGAGATGTGATGAGAATCATATTTTACCTCAATGGTATTCCTCCCAATAACACATAACCCCAATCTATTCATGAGAAAGATATCAGACAAATTCTAATTGAAAGATATTCTACCAAATACCTGAGCACAGTACACCTCAAAACTTCCAAGGTCATTAAAAAAAAAGAAAAAATAAATAAACAGAGGAACTGTCACAGTTAAAAGGAGCCTAAGGAGACACAACAATTAAATGTAAAATGGTATACTGAATGGGATCATGGAACAAAAAAGGACATCAGGTTAAAAACTAAGAAAATATTTTTGAAAAGACATTCGTGAATAATAATATATCAATATTGGTTCACTAATTGTGACAAATGTACCATACTAATGGGAGATATTCGTGTATGTGGGGTATATGGGAACTTTCTATACTATCTTTACGTCTTTTCTATAAATCTAAGATTATTCTAAAAATAAAGATGATTTGAAATCTTAAAAACCGCTCTGAGATTTTCAGTTGATAGGAAACTTAAAAAAAAAAAAAAGAAAATAATAAAATAACTCTCAAAGGGATCAGAAAAAGGAATGTAAGCATCTTATCGGCAAGGAAAAAGCTAATTAGCAATTTTTCTAAAGGCTTCATAGGTTTCTATAATCTGCTGAATTTTTAAAACTCCAGTTTTGTCCATCAGCCTGAACTCAGAAGAAAGTTCTTGTTTTATTTTTTTATTTGTCAGCATCCTGAGTGGGGCACAGAAGACGGAAAAGCTGTGCAATACCTAAGGCTGTCAGGGATCCTGCTCTGTCAATCAGGCTGAATGATTCAACAGCTCTGAGCCATGATGGCGGCATGCGGCATGTGGCAAGGAGCCTTCGGCAGGAACATCTAGGTGAATCACAGTGCAGGTCTTTAGAATTTTAGAACAAAACTATACTTTTTTTTTTTTTTTTTTTTTGAGATACAGCTTCTGGCTCACTACTGGGCCCTGGTAGAGACTGTGCTTAACCATCAGCCATTAAGTTACCCTGTGACTTGAGCTACCCATCATTTACATCATTTATTTATTAGGGTTGTCTGAACTACAGAGCCCAAAAGTTAGGTCTGTACAATAGCATTCCATAATCAAATGAAAGCGATATATTTAAGCAAAGCCTGCTAGCATAAGAAGAGGTGGGCAAAGGTATCTGATTCATGGACAGTGGTTAATTGTTTAGCTGGAACATCAAGTGTTTTGAAGGAACATGATTAGAAAATTGTCCATAAGGAGATCGTTGAAAGAGGTATGTGGAAAGAACAGCATACCTAGCCAGAAGGTAGAGATTCTGTGACCCATACAAACATTCACCAAAGAATGCCCTCAGCAGAGGAAGATCTTAATCAGATGGATAAGATTATCCTTTTTTGTGGACATTACTCGGCCTCTTTCCCCAACCACCATTTTCCTTGCCAAGTGGGCTGATAAAACAAAGTGACTATGGCAGCATGATGTAGTTTATGGACTTCCACTCACTCTGATGGCTCTTTTTATATGTCACCTTACTGGATCACGGGGTGTCCACACATTTGGCTAAACATTATTTCTGTGTTTGTTTGTGAGGATGTTTCTGGATGAAATCGGCATTTGAATTGATGACCTAAGTAAAGCAGATAATCCTCTTCAGTGTGAGGAGGTGTCACTCAATTCTTTAAGGGAATGAATAGAACAAAAAGGTGGAGGAAGGAAGAATTTGGCCCCTCCTGCCTGACGACAAGAGCTGGAACATCAGTCTTCTCCTGTCCTCTTTGCTCCTGACAACTGATTTGAATTTTCTGCTTATAAACATAAGCATTAGTTCCTCTGAATCTCTGCAGATGGCAGAGAGTGGGACTTCTCAGTCTCCACAACTGCATGACCAATTCCGTATGGTAAATCTCTTCCTATATAGATATCCTACTGGTTCTGTTTCTCTGGAGAACTCTGACTCATACACTCACGAAGGCTGATCTAGTGACAGTGCCCAACCTGCCAACAGCAGAGACCAACAGTATCCTTCAGTACTGCATTCCCAGAAAGGATTAGCCAGCTACCTGGTAGCCAGCTACCAGGTTGATTATGTTGGACCACTTTCATCATAGAAGAGCAGCACTTTGTTCTCATTAGAAAGTAGACACTTATTCTGGAGATGGATTTGCCTTCCTGCCTGCAACACTTCTGCCAAAACCACCATCCCTGAACTCATAAAATACCTTATTCATAGTCATGATATTCCAGATAGCATAGCTTCTGACCAAAGAAATCATTTTATAGTGAGTGAAATGTGGCAAGGGGCCCATGCACATGCAACTCACTGGACTTACAATGTTTCCATCACTCTGAACATCTGATAGAATAGTAGAATGACCTTTTGAAGACGCATTCATGGTGCCAGCTGGGTGGCAACACCTTGTAGGACTGGGTTAATGTAACTAGAATATGATCTGTGCTCTAAATCCGGGGCAAACATATAGTGCTATTTCTCCTACGTCCAAGATTCCTGGATCAAGAAATCAAGAGAACTGACCCTGGGTGGTGAACACACAATGAAATATACAGATGATGTTTTATAGAAATGTACACTTGAAACCTATATAATTCTACTAACCAATTATCACCCCCAATAAATTTAATTTAAAAAAAAAACAGGAAAAACAAATTAAGAGGTAGAGATGAGCATGGCTTCTTAAACTATTAGCTCTAAATATCCATCCATGAACAAAATATTTGCTCCCCATCCTTAGGACTTTGAGTTTTGCTGAGCTAGAGGTCTTCATTACCAAAGAAGGAGTGCCCCCACCAGAACACACAGCAATAGTTCTATTTTTTAACTTTTATTTATTTATTTTTAAGATATTTATTAAAATATAGCTACTATACATTATATTAGTTCCGAGTATACATCATAGTTATTCAACAGCACCCACGTGGCACCATACAGAGTTATTACCACATTACTGATTATATTCCCTATGCTAAAAAAGTGATCACCATGATAAGTCCAGATATAAAACAAATAAGTCATGGGGATGCAATATACAGCATAGAAATATAGCCAATAATATTGTGATTGTGTGGTACAGCGTCAGATGGTAGCAACAGTTCTATTGAACAGAAAGTTGAAGCTACCACCTGGCCAATTGTGCTCCTCATTCCAGTGAGTAAACAGACAAAGAAGGAGGCTACTATACTGGCTGGAGTTATTAATTTTAACTCAAGGGGAAGTTGAGTTGCTACAATATAACAAAAATATTGAAGAATAAGTCTTTAAGGTAGGCGATACCCTGAGATGACTTATAGTAGTACTCTCATATGTTATGATTAAAATCAGTGGAAATTACGCAATCTAGTAGAGGCAAGACTGCTGGTCCAGACACATCAACAATGAAGACTAGGGTCACCCTACCTGTAAGGAACTACAACCAACTGAGTTGTTGATTGCTGAGGGTAAAATGGCTAATGGAAAAAGAAAATTATGAATACTACATCCATCACAGAAATTAGGACTGCAATAATTATGATTTCTTCTTTATTTTGATGTGAATATAAATCTGTATAGATTAATCAACTTTTATTTCTTCCTTTCCCCCATTTTCCTACCATCTAACATAAGATGTGTAAATAGTAGTGAATTTATATATCAGGATGAAAATTATAGCTATCAAAGGAGAAGTAGAACTCAGAAAAGAAATAAACATCAAATACGGAGAAAAGAAATTTGTATCCTCTCTTGGGGACAGGTTTAGTGAGTTTTCAGTTGTACGTGAGATAGTTGCATCAGATGAAAGCATGATTTTGCTATTGCCTTTATTTCAAAGTTCAATATGGTTAAAATAAGTGTGTATAGGTACCAATCTGACAAATGATAGACTGTGATGACTTTGTACTGTGTCAATTTAGCCAAACTAGAACTGCATGTCCCAGAATTCTCTCCTTATGACTCTGGTTAAGGATTGGCCAACATTTGCACGAGATTTGGAAAGTGAAAGTGAAGCCACAGTCATTTTGTTACTCTGTAAATGTTGGTGAGAGATCAGGTGCTGCTGTAGCACATACACATACACATTATCAATAATGTACATTGTCATTGGTCACCTTATTAGTATGGGGCAGCACCTGAACCCACAGCAACTTTTGATCCTGCCAGGTCTTCTTCTTCTATTGCTCTGAGTCCTGCAACAAAAACATGCACAGCCCATGCAACAGGTGCCAGCTTCTTCTATGGGTTATCCATGGGAAAAGTTCCAAGTGATGAGAGACACTCATAGGTTTCAGTTTGTTCTAATAGGTTCATCCTTTCTGGTTCCAGTTTTCTTTGCTCCTATATATGTCCAACTCTTCCCCCAGCCCCGTCTGGTTGACTCACAATGGTTTCAATATCAACCCAGACTCAGAGACACTAGCATTACATGGGCTCCTCCACCAGCTCCTACCATTGCATAAGGTCTAAATCTTATAATAAATCTCTTACCCTTTATCACTCATAGTTCTACTTCCAGAATGAGCCCTAACAGATACATTACATCTTGTTCTTTAATCTGAAAGGAGGAAGGTAATAATCAAATACCAAAAAAGATAAAGAAAAAAAAGTCATATGTATAGATGAACATGAATTTAACGATTATAAAATGACACATACATACTCCTTTTTCATAGCCTAGAAATAAAGTTTTAATCATTTTTGTGGTAATATAGTTCTTGTTAAAACCACATGGCATGCTGGGAGCTTCCAGCCAAAAGGAGAGATCAAGCTGGGACTACTTTTAGGTGAAACCAGGACACAAGAAGGGATCACCAGTCCCAAACAACCAAACATGAATCTTACCTGACGTAAACATCTGTTGGACTCATTGAAGGGACTGGTCCAGGATTAGGCAACAAAGGCTGCTGGTCATCTCACAACACTGGCAACATCAGCAGATGCTTTCATTCTTGATTAAGAAGGCCCATCTGATCTAGGAGTAGAGAAAAATCAAACCCTTGTGTGCCTATTAATTGCAAGACTTCAATAATGGTCATAGTTTATTTATCTTTTCCTTCTAGAGCCTAGTTCTGGGCCAACAATCTAGTAGATACTCAGTCATATTGTTGAATAAAAAACTAAATAAATAAAAGATCTCCACCAGCCAGGTTAGGTATAGGCGGCAGGAATTGACAATGTTAAAAGTTATGGGCATAAATACCTGCTAAGTAGGATGACTTAAAATGTGTTTTTTAAATAATGCAAATGATATCATTCTCTCTTTCCCCATATATATTTTGCTATACATATATATTTACATATAAAGATATATCTATGTATAACTTTTATATATATGAAATTTTTATATTTATGAAACTAATAAATATCAGTAAGATCTCTTCTAGTTCTAGGTCTCTCTCTATATATATATGTATGTATATATAGCACTATATATATACACACATATACATTCATATGTATATAATTATATATAGATATTATGACTCTATATATCTATATATGGATTTATAGGTGGATGAAAGATAGACAGATAGACAGATACAGATCCCAGATCACAGATACTTAGAGCTAGAAGAGACCTTACTGATATTTAGTAATTTAACCCTTCTGTAAGGTAGATAACAGGAAGTTTCACTTTCACAGGAAATATTCATCAGTAAAATGCACTCTAAGTAAAAATGAGAAAATATAAAGATATAAATGGAATAAGGATAATAAATATGAGGAAAATTAGATGTTCAGGTAGGACGCTTTTTTTCTTCTTTTGTCATGAGTACGAAGAATCAACTTCTGGCTGCATCAGCTCCTCATTTGCAGGCCCAGCCCTGGTTAGTGTCTAAGCCCACTTCAAACTGGAGAGAGACTATATCAGTAGTAGCCACTAAAAGTAGTCTCACTCTCATAAAATGGTATCTAATATGTCTGGGGAGTTCTGTTCATATTTGTATATTCTTCCCTTCCCCAGCCCCACTGTATACACACAAACAGCCTTCCCCTAATCCTAGCCCCCACTGTGATGATCCAATCTTGGATATTTTGCTGTAGGTTCCCTGATTCCAGCTTACCAAGTCTTGACACCTTCAAAAGTTTCCCTGAATGGCTGGCAATGCTCCCCATACCTCCAGTTGTTGATCATCCCACTTCAGGTGTCCCCTGTCCCCCAGAATTTAGTGCTAGTCCCAACCTGCTAGATTAAACTTTCTCAACTATGGATGCCCACTGATGTTATGCAGTCTGCGTGCCTACTTAGCATTGGATTTCCCGATTGCCCATGTGGTGCCAGCGGCATGATTTGGTTTGTTTCTTCTCCCGTTGGTCTGATTAGACACTCCCCGCCCCCCCCACCGCATGCATCCCATCCAAACATGACGTGAGGAATGACACCCACCAGATGCATTTCAGGAAGTTATAAAAGAACAATGCCAGGAGGGATGGATGATAACTCTGATTCGCCATAACAGTTCATATGTTCTTTTGGTGAAACAGACTCCATCCCTCAAAGTGATTTTTAATTCAGATGATGTTGTCCTACATATACCCTACAACTTTCAGCCTGGAAGAAACCCAAGTTTATCCTTCTACCCCCAAATTTATAGTGTACTAGGGTTCCAAAGACATCTATTAACATAAGCATCTTGATGCAACAGTCTCCATGAGAAACTATTATCAAATATTTTAGTGCTCTCATATGAACTTTGTCGAAAGACTGATGCAATTAATGTTCTCATTACTGCGCCTGAGAAGTCAGACTAATTTAATCAAATGCGTCCAAAAGAAGAAAAAGAAATAGGAAGGAAGGAGGGAAAATGGAGCACATTAGTTCACAATCTCATAACAGAAAAATCTTCCTAAAACCAGTCCTGAAATTATGCGGTGATCCTTTCATACTAAGTCAACATCTGTCTGTTTTAGATGACTAGTAATTAAATAAGGAAAAATGTCTCGACACAAAGTGTTAAAAATGACTATCAGTCCTCCAGGGCTAAGTATAATTAGAAATATTTTTTTCCCAACTACCCAAAAAGTAGAATATTAAAATTTATATTTAAAAAGTGCTACTTCTAAAACATGTTTTGATCAGAGTCAAGGAAAAATGAAATAATGGTTTGCTCCATAATATCAAAAAAGTAAGAAGAAAATTGGTAGCTCAAGGAAGAAAATAGCATCATATCCTTTTCTGTCAGTAAATTGCAAATAATAAGTAATCAGTCAACATAGAAGTGTCTTGGTACATTGTGTCATAAAGGTTTCCAATACTGTAATCAGTGCATTCACTAGAAAGTCATTATAGGGCTTGCTAATTGCTGTGCTGGACAAGTAAGCATTTCACATATACCCCTATGCTAAGTATAGTTAATTATTTACATGCCTATATTCCCAAACAAAAACTAACATTTACGAGGATAGGAGACATGTAATAATCATCCGTATATTCTCAGTACTTAGTACAATGTCTACCAAATAACAAGTTCTACTAGTACATGTTGACTGACTGAATGAAGTGTTTAGTTGGTACAGCAGATGAAATGTCTCCTAATAGGTAACCCCAGATAGTTTTGAACTTGCTTACAATTGCTGGTTTTATTTTCTCCTTGAAGTGCTAACCCTTCCCACCCTCTTTCTTCCAAGTCATATATAGACTAAAATAACCAAAGGGATGCAAAGATGAAGGCAACAGCATCAGGGCTGAGAACCACAGAAGCGTATCATCCATATTAACAAATATCAAAGAAGTCCTACTACCGTGTTTCCCTGAAAATAAGACCTACCCCAAAACTAAGTCCCAGTTCAGATTGTCAGCCAGATGGACACATTTAGTACGTTATGACGATGTTCCAGAAGACGACATGACTGTATTTGAATAAATGTAGATTGTTGTACATGAAAAAATAAGACATCCCCTGAAAATACACCCTGATGCGTCTTTTGGAGCAAAAATTAATATAAGACCCAGTCTTATTTTTGGGGAAATACGGTATAAGACTTGGCCTTATTTTTGGTGAAACACGGTAGATACAGTACAAATAGGAGCAGACAGAAATCAAGAGCCCAATCACAACTTCGTTCTGTTGACTAGCTAACTTTCTAGTTGCTTTTATCCCTATGTACAGTCCCACATTACAATATCAACATGTCTTGTCTTCTGGTCTTAGTTTTCTACCCATTTCTACTCTTTTATTTTAATTTTAAAATATTAAAAGATCTAAGTGATACCAAAACCCTCTAAACCTCCCTCATTGTCAGCCTAAAGCTAGAATTTTACAAGAAAATACTCCTTTAAAAAATCAAAAAGAACATAACAGGCTATGTTTCTTTTTGTTGTTATTGTTAATTTTTTGTTGTTAGTTTCAGGTATACAAAACAATGTAATAGACATTTCACCCCTCACAAAGTGATAACCCCTCCCCCAATCTATTGCCCCTCTAATATCGTATATATCTATTACAATTCCATTGAATCTATTTCCTGTGCTGAACTCCATATCCCGTGACTGTACATACATTAAATTATGCTTGACATTGTATGTCAGGCTATGTTTCTTAATAAAAACCTTTTAATATGAATAGGAAATGGTAGGTATCAAGAGCAATTTTAGCAGAATAAGTTTCAAGATGGTTTTGTGGGAAAAAAGTGAGATGTGAAAACAAGGCGAACAAATTTCCACTTGCATTCAAAAGTTTTTATAAGCTCATAGGAAATAATGTTGAAAGATTCAGAGACGTTATTTTAACCAATGTTTGCCATAGTGAATAATGACCTCCCAGGTCTCAACTTATAAGTAAAATGTACCTGAAAGAAATAAAATGAGTAAAACCTATTTTTTAAACATTATCCATTCCCTTGGAATACTGGTAGAAAGAGAATATGGATATCATTGATACTTTGTAAGTAAAAAGCACCAAAGGAATTGATTTCTGTTCCCAGTTATAACAGAGTGATAAGAACCAAACTTATATACCTGCCTTAAAAAAATAGACAGACTGTAGTAAATGAAGGTTTTCAGACATTGGACAACAGGGGAAATCATGAAAATGATTCCCTAAGAGTCAAACTGCTAAACCAAACTAAAAAAGTCCTATGTTATCCCATTATACTGTCTGGAGAGAGTTTGCAGCATAATGTGCAGAACCAAGTTGGTGGGTTCATCTGGCTGAGGAGCTCAATTAATAGTACTGCTTGATTTGCGTCTCCAGCTAGTAGGTCGATCTGGCTACAGAGCCCATTCTAGAGCTTCACCTGGACAGGGAAGCAAATCACTGGATCCACTCAATGCCGAGCATATCCTCCAGCCCTGCCAAACTGGGAAGCCTAGCCAGAGACACTGGGCAGCTGTAGAGCATATCGTGCAGCCTACCCCATCAAAGGGCAAGTCGGCAGCCCCACCGAACTGTTAAGAAAGGATGGAAGATAAAACAACTTCCTCAAGTGCTCAGATACTAAGGATATAAGAATCACAACAAATTAAGTAAACATGACACCACCAGAGGAAACTAACAAAGCTCCAATAACTGACTCTAAATAAATGGACATCCATGAACTGTCTGATAAAGAAGTAAGAATAATCTTTTTAATAGAAATTCAGTGAGCTATATGAAACACAGATTGACAACTGAACAAAATTAGGAAAACAATGCATGAGCTATATGAGAAGTTCAACAAAGAAATAGATGCCACTAAAAGGCCAAGAAGATATCCCAGAGGTAAAGAATACAATAACAAAACTAAAAAATTCAACAGAAAGTTTCAGCAGCAGACTCAACCAAACAGAAGAAAGAATCAAAGAAAAATCATTTGAAATTATCCAGTCAGAAAAGAACAATGAAGAAGGAATTAAAAAGAGTGAAGAAAGCCTATATAAATTATGGATAACATTATGAGAAACAATCTACACATTAATGGAGTCCCAGAAGGAAAAAAGAGAAAGAAAAAAGCTTATTAAAGTATATAATGTCTGAGAACTTTTCAAAATTGGAGAAAGATCTGGATATCCAAGTTCATGACACATGGATCCCCAAAAAGTTTCACTGCAGAAGATCTTCTCTAAGTCACATTATAATAAAATGATCTAAAATCAAAGACAGAGAGAATCTGAAAGTAGCAAGAGAAAAAAATATCCTCACTTATAAGAAACCCCCATAAACTATTAGTGGAATTTTCAACAAAAACCTCACAGTCCAGGAGGAGACACTGGGATGATGCATTCAAAGTGTGGGGTGGGTGGGGAAAACTATCAATTAGGGGGGTGGGGGAAAAACTATCAATTAAGAAGACTTTACCCAGAAAGCTATCCTTCATAAATTAAGGAGAGATAAAGTCTTTCCCAGAACAAAAGGTAAGGGAGTTGGTTACCGGTAGATTTGCTTTGCAAGAAATGCTGACAGGAGTTCTTTAAGCTGAAATGAAAGGACGCTAATTAATAACCTGAAAATATAAAACATCCTGGTAAAGGTGACTATATAGTCAGATTCAAAATAGTCCAATACTGTAGTATGGTGGTGTTTTAATCACTTTACTGCAAAAATTAAAGGAAAAAAGTATCAAAAATAAATATAACTACAATGATTTTTTTAATGGATACATAATATAAAAAGATGTAAATTGCTGCATTACAAACAAAATGTTGGGGAGGGGGAGTTTTGGTATGTGACCGCAGTAGTTATCAGCTTAAAATAGACTATTATAACTATAATATATTGTATGTAGGTCTCATGGTAACCACAAAGCAAAAGCCTATAGTAGACTCACAAAAGATAATGAGAAAGAAAGAAATCAAAGCATATACATGAGGGAAATCACCAATTCATTAAGATAGACAGCAAAAGAGTAAGAAAGGAACAAAGAATCTACAAAACAGCCAGAAAGCAATCAATAAGATGGCATTAATCATATTAACCTATCAATAATTACTTAAATTAAAGGTCATTGCATGGCTGAAGTTATTTAAAACAACCAAAAAAAAAGACCCAATTATATGCTACCTGCAAAAGGTTTACTTCAGCTTCAGGGACACACATAGGTTCAAATTAAAGGAATAGAAAAAGATATTCCATGCAAATTGAACAAGAAAGAGAAAGGGATGACTATAATTATATTAAATAAAATGGACTTTAAATCAAAAACTGTAACAACAGACAGTTTTTGAGGTCAATTCATGATAAAGATATAAAAATTATAAGTATGTGAATACCCAATATCAGAATATGTATAAAGCAAATACTAAGAGATTTGAAAGAGATTGTCAGATGTCAATACAATATCAACAGAAGATTTTAAAGCTTCACTTTCAATAATGAATAGATTATCCAGACATAAAATCAATATCAAAATGTAGGACTTGAACTATACTTTATACAAATGAACCTAACAGACAGTTACAGAACATTCCATCCAACAGCAGCAAAATACAGATTCTTCTCAGGCACCCACAGAACATTCCACAGGATACACCATATGTTAGATCACAAAACAAGTCTTAGGAAATTTAAGAAGATTGAAATCATACCAAGTATTTTTTCCAACCACAATGATATGAAACTAGAAATCAATAACAAGAGGAAGCTGGAGAAGTCACAAATATGTGGAAATTAACCAGTACACTCCTGAGCAACAAATAAGTCAAAAAAAGAATTCAAAAGAAAAAATTTTAAATATATGAAACAAGTGAAAATGGAAAGACACCAAAACTGATGGGATGCAACAAAAGCAGTTCTAAGAGGAAAATTGATAGTGATAAATGCCTACATTAAGAAAAAAAGAAGTCAAATAAACAACTTAATTTTATATCTCAAGGAACTAGAAAGAGAAGAACAATCTGAGCCCAAAGTTAGCAGAAGAAAGAAAATAACAGAGATGAGAGCAGAAATAAATAAAATAGAGACCAGAAAAACAACAGAAAAGATCAACAAAACTAAGAGTTATTTTTTGGGAGGGAAAGAATAACAAAATCAACCAATGTTTACCAAGAATAACTAAAAAAGAGAGAGAAAGAAGACTCAAATAAAATCAGAAATGGAAGAGGAAGCATATAACCGATAGCAGAGAAAAACAAAGGCCCATAAGAGACTACAATGAAGACTTGTATGCCAACAAATTTGATAACCTACAAGAAATGGATAAACTCCTAAAAACAACCTACCAAGACTAAATAAGAAAGAAATAGAATATCTGAAAAGACCAAAAACGAATAAGGAGATTGAATTAGTGATTAAAATTATGCCAACAAGGAAAAGCTCAGGAACAGAGGGTTTCCTTGGTGAATCCTACTAATCATTTAAAGAAGAATTAACTCCAATCCTTCTCTAACTTCCTCTAAAAAATTGAAGAGGAGGACACTCCCCAACTCATTTTATGAGGCCAGCATTACCTTGATATCAAAGCCAGATAAGGACACTAAAGAAAGGGAAACTACAGGCCAATATCCCTGATGAATATAGATGCAAAAATTATCAACAAAATACTAACAAACCAAATTAAACAGCACATTAAAAGAATCATGCGTCATGATCAAGCCAGATTTAACCCTGGAACGCATTACTATTCAAAATATACAAATCAATAGATGCAATACATCACATTAATAGAATGCAAGATAAAAATTATATGATCATCTCATCAGATGCTCCTCCAAATTTGATAAATACAACATTCTTCTATGATAAAAACTCTCGACAAATTGGATGTTGAAAGAATATGCCTCAATATAATAAAGGCCTTACCTGTCAAACCCACAGTTAACATCATACTCAATGGTGAAAGGCTAAAAGCTCTTCCTATAAGATCAGGAATAAACAAGAGTGCCCACTCTCATCATTTCGATTCAACATAGTCTTGGAAGTCCTAGCTGGAGCAATTAGTCAAGGAAAAGAAATAAAAAGTCATCCAAATCAAAAAGGAAGAAGTGAAATTGTCTTTGCTTGTAGATGATATGACCTTATATTTAGAAATTCCTAAAGATTCCATCAAAAAAACTAAAAACTGTTAGAACTGCAAAAAAAAATTCAGTAAAGTGGCAGTATGCAAAATCAACATATACAAATCAGTTGCATTTCAGTACACTGACAATGAACTATCTTAAAAAGAAGTAAAGAAAACAATCCCATTCACAATGACATCAAAAAGTATAAAATACTTAAGAATAACTTTAACCAAGGAGGTGAAACATCTGTACACTGAAAACTGTAAAACTTTAACGAAAAGAAGTGAAGACAAAAATAAATGGAGAGGTATCTCATAATCATGGACTAGAAGAATTAATATTTTTTAAATATCCATACCACCTAAAGCCATCTACAGAGTCATGCAATCCCTATCAAATTTCCAGAGGCTTTTTTTTTCATAAAAATAGAACAAACAATCCTAAAGTTTGTGCAGAACCACAAAGATCCCAAATGGACAAAGCAATCATAAGAAGAACAAAACAGGAGGCTTCATCCTTCCTGATTTCAAACTATACTACAAATCAACAGTAACCAAAACAGTATGGTACTGAAAAAAAAAAAAAGAAGACAATTAGAACATTGTAACTGAATCAAGAACCCAGAAATAAATCCTCATGTGTACAGTCAACTAACATTTGATAAAAGAGCCAAGAATATTCAATGGTGAAATGATAGTCTCTTCAACAAATGCTTTTGGAAAAACTGGATTATCACATACAGAATAAAATTGGACCCTATTATACACCGTACACAAAAAAAAGGAAACTTAAAATTGATTAAAGACTTAAACATAGACCTAAGCCTACTCCCAGAAGAAAATATACGGAAGACGCTCTTTGCCACTGGTTTTTAATTACATATATACGATGAAATATTACTCAGCCATGAGAAAGTAGGAAATCCTGCCATTTGTGACAACATGGATAAATCTAGAGGACATTATGCTAACTGAAAGAACTCAAAGAGAAAAATACAAATACTGAATGATCTCACTTATGTGTAGAATCTTTAAAAAGCCAAACTCATAAAAATAGAGTAGATGGGTGGTTGCCAGGGAATGGGGAGAATGGGAAGTTGTTAGTCAAAGGGTACAAATTTCTGGTTATAAGATGAATAAATTCTGAGAATCTAATGTACAGCATGTAATATAGTTAACAATATTGTTTTGTATAGTTGAAAGTTGCTAAGAGAGTAGATCTTAAATGTCTCACCACATACACACAAAATGGTAATTATGTGAAGTGAGGGATGTGTTAACTAACCTAACTGTCATAATCATTTCACAATATATGTGTATCAAATCATCATGTTGTACACCTTAAGGTTTCATAATGTTATATGTCAATTGTATTTAAAAAAAAAAAAAAATGGGAGAAAAAAGAAGGCCCAAGAGTGAAATTCATAAAATAGATTACAGTTTTAACAGAGTTTACTGAAAAATCTAAATCCATATTCTATCAAGGAGTCTAGATGGCACAAAATCTCCACCAGGCATGTGTACATGCAGATATTTGGAACTCTTGCCTAAGGGGTTCCCCATCAGTCAATTTTTTATTCCTTTAGAAAGTGGGACTGGAAGGTAGGTGGGAGAGACAGTGGTACAGGATCTTTAACAAGAAAGTTTGAAAAACACTAATATTAGGTCCTAAAACCTTTCACAAACCTGTTTCCTTTCCGATTTAGGAGTATTTTAGAAACTTAAGCCTCAGAGCATAAGAAATTAAAGATTTATTGTGTCCCTAACATTTGGATAGTTTCCATGGCCAGTGGAAGCTTTTTCTTCTCCCTGCTATGTTGGTTCAATGCGTCTAACTAGATTTCTGCTTTATAGACCCTACGTGGCATTTAAGGTCCCTGCTGAACCTAGAGATCTATCTTCATTTCCAGCTGGGTTGAATATTGCTTTGACTCCCTACCAAGCTGTCTTATAAGTGCTTTTCTCCAGAAGCCTGGCAACTGTTTCCTAAACTTTTAGCTACTCCCTAATGCTCCTCCAAGCATTCTAAATACTTGGAAATCAATGCTGCCGTGCACTTCATTAAAAGTATTACTAATACCATAAATGTCGTATTGCATGTATCCCATGTTTGATTATGCCACCTTAGATGTCTACCCAAGCCAGAACAGAGGCACACATTAGCCACGATTCTTTGCTAACTCTGTATTGGACAAAGATGGATAAACTTTGGAGGCCAGTTCTATATCCTTGTAAATGTCTCGAATGCTTCTTTGCCTAATCACTCTTTTCTTTCCCCACCACTGTTCAATATCAAGCTTCTAGAATAGTCTAAATTTAAGATTATTTATATATGATGCTCTATTAATCTTGCCTTTCTTTGATCCCATATATTTACCAAATGCCTCCTGACCTGATAATAGTTTTACAAGTATGACTGATGGGAAAAAAATGTTTCCTGCCTTTAAAGTAGATATTTTGCATCCTGGTTTAATAAAAAAAAAAAAAAAAAATCCATCATAGGAATCTGGACAACGTAATATATTGAACAAAAGGGTTCCAGAGTTTAGAAATTATAAAACCAAGTCTTACAATTCAGAGACTATTTGCAAAGATCTAACCTATATTATGATCTTTCATATTACCACACGGCTGGTTCATTATCCTAATCTTGAGGGAACCATTTTCCAAAGCAGAGGAAAAGTACATTCCCAAGATAAAGACGTGTTAGTGTACTGACTGAGTTCCTTTGCTGGTCACTATAAGACACCTCAAATTACTGCTGGAGGTAAAGGGCTTCTGATAGAGCAAACTGGTGTTCCAAATTATCCACTGAGTTCTTTCCGTGTTACATGGGTGACTTTACATATCAATATAGTTGGTTACACGGAGGTGCTATTGTAATTGAGGGACTTCCATTCATCAACACAAGGCTATGCATCCTGCCAAAATGACTATCTGCTCAAACAATGCCTGTCTGACTGATCACCAACAGGGAGGAGAAAACAAACCTATCTAGAAAAATCAATATTTCGGCATCTGTAACTTTCAATGCCCTGATAATATGATGTAACTATAAAGAAGTAGACAAATGATGGGAAAACCTCAAAATTGCCATCATCCCTTCTGTCCTCCAAATGTGATTCTGCTATGCAAGTTTTGACCTGGTCAGGCCACATAGATATTGGCCATTGATTAACCCAACATTTTGCTCACTGCATGGATTTATTCCAAGAAGGACAACCTAGATTCATCTCTCAATACTCAATGCAGGGTGGACAGAGAATACAGGGGAGCTCCAAGTTCTTGAACTCATCCTCAGCGTTTGTTAATCTTAACTCTATGGTCAATCGGATGACCCCATCATTGAGTTCCAACACTAGCTTTGACTAAACCAAACATCTGAAGAGATGGGCACTCTTCCAGGGCCAACACATGTAAAATGTTTGATCCCGGGGCTAAGGCTAGCAGAGCAACAGCTCACAGAACAAAAATGTTCTCTGGCATGATGTTAAGGAAAAACTACTTCCCGGCATCAGATAGGGGCTAAACTGTTTTTTTTGTTTTGTTTTGTTTTTTGTTTTTTAATCCTAAGAATTTTGGCTATTTAAGAAATCTCAGAAAGACAGTGACACTGCACATATCTAAAATGATCACAGTAAAAAGGAAACTGCTGCTTCACCGTATTTTCTCATATTACTTTAGCAAAGCACTTTCTGGCTGAAATAAATTAAGAATCATGTTGCAAATTGTGCTTCTTTCATCTGGAAAAATGGGGACAATAGCATCACCTATAGCAGTTCTGAGTATCAAGTGAAATAAAGTACACATAAATGACCCTGCCACTGTGTCTAGCGTCTAATGCAAGCTCCCTTTTCTTTCAAATTAGAAGTTAGATAAACACAGTTCACCTCAATAAATGTTTGCTTGATTTCACTCTCTGCTATGCCCCAGTTTCTCATTGCTCTGTGTGCTGCCCTTCCACCATAAAGCTCAGTCTTTCCCTGGTTTCCAGAGTATCATTAGGTCTATTCCAGCTCATCATCACTGCAGACTCCAATTTATTTAATTAGGCTTTGGTCTCAGCCTCCATTGCAAGTCACTATTTCAATTTCTGTTTGTTCATCTCTTATCTATCTGAGGACCATGGTTTTTTCCTATCCTTACCACGTTCTGCTCCATCACCTTTGAACTTGAGTTCGCCCTCACAATGTCAACATGGTGTGTAAGGCCTAGCTATCCATGGACTTACACCTTCCCCTTCTCCCCATTTTACATTTTTTAAATAAAAGTTAAAGAGGAGAAAAGCGACACCTTAGAGAGTTCTAATGCTTGATTCTGGCCCCAGACCAAAGAAGATCACTTTTCTTCATATACTTATTCAGCCTCAGTAATCTGAGGTCTACTCCTTGTAACGAAGGCCTGAGGCCAAAAGAAAAGGTTAGATTTGGGATTGGATGGGGATGGTGACAGAGGTAAAAAAGATGGCTTAAGATACTCTGAAGTCCATTGAAGAAGGGAATTCCACAGATGACAGGCTTCATCTCTGGAGAGAAGGGTGACCTGTTGATGAAGAGCAGATGGGAGGAGCTGATGAGATAGAGAAACACAACCAATCCCCCACTCAGAGTGTCCACTGCATGGATTGCCAAAGATAAATCACGCCAGAAAACAAAGGAATAGTTGGGGTCACCCTTCTAGATTCCATGTAGAGATGGATTTACCCTGAAGCTAATGAAAATAAGTTCCACTTGCACAGCCCTTTCCAAGCCTTGCTTTCTTCTATTCAATGGAGGCGGGGAGGAAGCAGCAGTCATAGTTTGGCACCAGAGGCTGCAAGGTTCACCGTCTGTGCACGGATAGTGTTCCTACGCCACCAGTACCATCTCCATGTCCTCTCTGCTTACAGCGACTCGCTGTCTCTGATGGACTTCCGCAAGTGACCAGACCTTACATTTCACTCCTCAGAGGAATTGCTGAAGGAGTCGCTGCTCCGTTTCCTACTAGGAACCACCAAACTACAGCTTCACATCATCTTAACCCACAGAGCAAGCTCTGAACAGGCAGGGGGAAGGAAAAAGGATTAGAGAGCAGGACCTGGCCATGTGAATCAGCTTCAGTGGCAGGAATCATGCCCAGGGATGCAAACAAGCTGACGTGTTCCCAGGGTCTGTTGCTGAGTAAGAAACCGTGAAGGAAGTTATAGATGTAGCTTTGACAATAATGATTTGTAAAGCTGAAATAAACTTTTCAAAACTACCAATTACAAAAAATGAATTCTAATCAACCAATGTAGAGGAAGCATAAAATGATCTTTCTAGCTTGCTGTAGAAAAGCATATACTAAAAAAACCATCTTCTAATAGTTAATGGGTTCACAGGTATGACTACAGAGGCATATAAGTTGAGTCCAATAGTTCTGAAGAAATAATTCTACAGACCCTGTGGGATTTAACAAATTCTAAACTAGTGTCATTTTAGAATTCCTGCAATCTTTCTTTAACAGTACCAAAATGGTAAAGAAAAAGACAAACAAAAACAGAGAGAGAGAGAGACAGGAAGAGAAGGAAATAGAGACAGAAAGAAACACAGAGCGAGGAAACATAACTGGAATGGATTTAATCATCTAAGCCCTAGTTTCCCTATAAGCTATGTGAACCTACAGCAAGTCTTTTGATCCCTTTAAGCCTTAATTTTAACAATTTCAAAATCAGATAACAATCATCCCACATACAGCGTGTCATCCAAATATGGCCATCAGCATACTTTGGTATAGCCCATGTGAAACGTTAAACAAAACAATGTTTTTCTCATTGCTAGTTCACATGAACTGTAGACAAGGCCACCCATGTAGACTTTGAGCTTGCATGCTGCCCCCACTCTGAGCTCTATTAGTAAAGATGAGGGGAGAGTTGACATTAGTTCAGAAGCAGCTAGCAGCTTCTGCCTCCTATACAAACTGAGGGAAATAAAAGATAAATCACTCTTGTTGTTTTACTGGAATGAAAAGAAAAAATATTCACGAATCTAATGCTTCTCACACCATTAAACTGTATGCAAATAAGTCTACATAGGAGGCACGTAGGGAACATAATGTAGTGGGGGAAAAATAATTATCCAGGAACATGGATGTCTGAAATATCTACCCATTATTGTGTGATCTTGGACAAGTCACTTAACGTCTGACCTATGAGTTTCTTATCTGTAAGATGTGAGTAAGACCATCAACCACACCAATTTCACGAAGTTGTTATTATATGAAGTCATGCATGTGAAATTGATTTATATTGCTAAGTTTGACAGACCTGTTAAAGAATGATCTGGGCGTTTGATATAGGTAGCTATCGCTCTTAGCAAGAATTACCAGGAAGAGCAGAGAGGGTTGGAGAGTTGCCCTTACAAATGACTGCACTGAGGAAAGCCCTATTATACAGTGTTTAAGAGCAGTTTTAGGGATCTCTGAGACCTAAGTTTCAACTCCAGCTTTGTCACTTGTTAGCTACGTAATCTTGAGCAAGCTACTTAACCTCTCTAATTTGCCATCTCTTCATCTATGCCACCACATAAAACAGAGCCTAGCTCATGTTGTTGTTTAAATTAAGTGAAATCAGGTGGATAAGACTCTTAGCACAGAGACTTGCCTATTGCAAGTGCTCAGAAAATGAGAGCTGCTGGGATGATGACGATGATGATGATAAGAGGCACATACATGTAAATTCATGAAGAAAAGAACATATTCCATCATCTGACTCCTAGAGAAATAACAGTTCTCACGGGTGGAATATTAATATTTAGCACCATGGACAGAAGTAGATATGATTTGACACCACTCAACCAAAAATCTTGGTAATTCCAACCCGTATTAGAAAAGACATACTAGGCAACTTGTTAAAATGTTTATTTGCTCTTCATTCTTAGCTATAAAATAGTATTTATATCTTTGCTGCTGCTCTAGGGTTTCTTCAATACGTGGTACATATATATACACATATTTATTCCACAAATATTTTGAGAGCCACCTCCATGAACCAGGCACTGTGCTAGGGATGCATAATTCAAAAAGGTGATGCTCTTTCTGCTCCCACAGAGCTTGTAATCTAGCTGGAAAGACATAAAATTAAACAACTAATCACAATAAAAATGCAATAAGCATCAGAACAGAAGTTCACGGTGCTTTAGAGGTTTTACTGTTTTTCAGAGGAATAAAAACATCTCCCGAAGGTAATAAAGTTTATACATATTCTTGTAGTTAGTGAGGTAAGAAGACAGAGGACCATTTTCCGGGCCGAGAAAATAGCCCATGTGAAGGGGTCTTAAGTGAGAGAGCGTGGCATGTTAGAATAATGAAGGGAGTGTGGAGAGGTAGAAAAGAAAAAGAACATGGATTTCCTCAAGAATGTTAAGAAGTTTTAAATTTTTTCCTACAGATGATAGAAACCATTGCAACTTATTTAAGAAGAATGACATTATAAGATCTACAATTGTGATCAATTCAGATTGATGCCTCTTGCGCTTTTTAAGTATCAACAAATATTTTCCAGATCACAACTCCCAGCTTGCGACACTCTCCTAATCAAAATCTTTCAGTAGCTCTCCACTGTGTACTGAAGAAAATCCACCTCGTTGCTCGATATTCAAGGCCTGTCACTATCTGGCCTCCAATTCCTTTCCAGGTCTATCTTCCTCTACTCCTTTTCATGTATTCTTAGAACTTAACCAATCATTTCCAAAACTCAGCCTAGGTTTTCCAACTTTGCCTTTGCTCTTATTATTCACTGAGACTAGGAGATTCTTCTACTTTGCTTTCATTTGCCTGTATTATTTAGGGACCCATTCAAATGTTTTCTTTCCTCTGAAGTCTTTCTCGATTCCCTGAGGTGGCATCAATCTCTTTCCACAGAACTTTTTCAATACTTTTTTAGTCTTTTATTCTTTCCTGCTAAATATTTGAATTGTTAATGTTATGTCACAGATACTTTAATCTCAAATATAAGGCAATTGGTAGCAAAGGATAAACTTTATTATTTTCATGTTTTCTGCCTTTCTAAAGCCTATTTCTAGACTGGATAGAAGTAAAATTAATTAGTGAATGAACGGATGAATGATAGCTTTACCACTAGAAGATGTCTCTGTTTCAAAGCTATAAATGGCAATGTAATTTATGGTTTCACTTCCTCAGACCCTTGTAATCAAGTTTCTGTATTATAAAATGTCACAAATTCTTAAATTTATGTCTATTTTTAGACATAAATTCAAGTATTTGAATATTTATGAGTTAATAAGATAATAAAAGACGAATAAGCCCTAGAGTGTGGATTATTGTGAGAAGCAGTCGAGAAACGGAAGCATTTTTAAAAGTACTAAGTGGTACACCATGTGAAAATTTAGTGTACATTTAAACAGTATTTTAACATCATTTCTTGCATTGAATATTATAATAGCTACCTGGTGTATGTACCTATTTAATTATTTTATAGATATTCACTTAAAACCAACTTGGATCCCCTTCAGCTATGCCAAATACCTGAGAAACAATGATACTGTGTGGTTCTTATTCTTCAGACCCTCATAAATACAAAAATATATAATACAATTTGCTAAATATGTCAAAATAAAGTTCTGCATGGAGTGTTATAAGAGTATAAAGGGAAAGCTTCAAAGTATAATAAATGTTATGTCTTAAAGAATAAATAAGAATTTTCTAAGCAAATGGGCAAAAGAGTAGATTAAAAGGAGGTTCTGGGGCAAAAAAAAAAATAGTATGTGGAATCAAATCCTTACATATTTGAGGAAATGGAAATCCTTTCTTGCTATTTCTTTCTCTAACAGTCTTGGGAAGTCACTAGGTGGTAATTATGGTAACGATAGACAGGGTTCTCTTTTATCCTTCATTTTACTTAAGGTCCTGGTCTTAAGTTTCCCCACCATCCTTAAAAGGGAGAATGACTCAGTGTGACAGAATTCATGCTGACATATCTTCTTTGCTTTAATAACAAGCTAATTACTATAACCACTTATTAATTACCTGTATTGCACGTAAACTTTACCTGTGCAACAGGAAACCAGATAGGATGTTTTCCCATCATGTTAATTTCGGCTGGCACCCCGAATCTGACACCAAAGGGCAATGAGTACGCAAAACTCTAAAGGGAGATACCAGACCACCTAACAGGTAGCCCATTTAAACAGGCTTAGCCAATGGTGAGCCAACTAGAGGGCACAAACAACCAAGGGTCCTTGATGACTAGGAAGGAAGTGCTGGAGAGTAAGCGTTTCTTTACCAAGAGCTTTTCAAGATGCTATATTTTCCCTCTCCTACTCCTCATCCAAATAAACTGAGTTTTGGAAACCTTGATATGTATCTTCTAATGTTTGGGGGTGGGGAGCACTGGGCTTGATACCTGACTTATACCCAGCTCACACACACACACACACACACCCCAAAAAAAAGAAAAACCCTTTTAAAAGCAAGAAGTTGTTTACAGAAGCTTGGCATGACAGAGAAAGAGAAAAGATGGTCACATTGAGAACATCTTGTACTTTAAGAATTTCTAGCAATTCAGGGACAAAAAGAGATCTAGGTACTGGGGAGAAGTGCCACACATGAGTTCACTTGAAAGGAACCCTGTCCAAAAGGTAGGCTCAAAGGGATTAGACACCTCCAAGGAAGCTGTTTAGAGTAGATAGAAATGGGACCAGGAAACTCCTAAGCAGCCAGCCATGAAAACTCAGAGAATAGTGGATGGGAGATGCCCAGAAACAAAGTCCTCTGTGGAACACAAAAAAGAGCCCAAGAGAAATGGCCAGTATTTTCCTCTGCCACATCAGAAAGGCAACAATACCCGTAAAAGTATGCTAGCAAGAAAGAACTTTTCGGTCGTTGGCTGTCTTCCTTTCCTCAGCCTCCACCCTACAAGAGCAGAAGAAGCCTGTGGTGAGTGAAGGGGGAGGAGGGGAGGAAAAGAGCCACGTGGGCCAATATTGAGCAAGTTCACCAGAGCCTTCTCCTGACCGTGGTTTTCCTAACCTGAGGCAACCCTAAGCTGAGCACATGGAAAGGCTCAGAATTAAATGAGAAATGAAAGTTTTGAAATGAAAATGGACTGGACTTTTTAATACCTGAAAATGAGACTATGTACATATTAACACTTAAGAATGATTGGATCACCTGAGGTTATCTGCTTGAGAGTTCATCCAAGGAAAATGAAGGACTCAACAGGACAATTCAAAAGGACAATAGAAAGAAAAAAAGAAATTAAGTGGCTTTCTGCTCATGCCCTACTGAGCCCATAATGTTCAATAAATCAATTACACATAAGGTATCTCATGTAACTGTCGAAATCTTATGAGTTATGCATCAGGATTCTGATTTTATAGATGACATTTGCATGGGTATGGTAAATTATTGAGAACCACCACCCATTACAGTGAATTTAAACACAGGTTTGCCTAACTCCAAATCAGGCACTTAACATCTAAGCTACTTTGCCTTCTCATTGTATACATTATAAACTTAAGTTCCTAATACCATTAAACACAACTGTCTGTGAAGGTCCTTAATATTTTACTTAAAACCCACATTCCAGGGGGAAAAAAATGATAGAGTTGTAGTAAGAAAGGACTGGGAATAGCTAAAGGGCAAATAAATAAAACCTATGTTATAATTGAGGCAGCAGTGCGTTCACCAACTCCTCCTGTTTATTCTTTAAGATACAGATCAAGTGTATTGATTTAACAAACATTTATTGAGTTCCCTCTATGTGCCAGACAGCATATTTGGCCATAAAACCACAGGAGTGAACATGGTTTCCACTCACATTGGATTACAGGAACAGTAAATGTTACAAATTGTCAATGGCAACCCAATCTGCTATGTTTTATAATGTAAATGTGCACACACAAAGAAGGGGACCAGACCCTGATTTGGTGGTTAGAGAAAGCTTCCTGGTGGAAGTGACTTGTAAACCGCGACCCGAAGGATGAGTGAGGAAAGTAAAGAGGATATAGAAGTGTTTTCCCAGCAGAACGAAGAGTCCATATGAAGGTCTAGATGTCGGAGAGGATATGACAGGTTCAAGGAAGTGAAAGAAGTTGAGAAGGGCCAAGTCACAGAGGATGAGGGGAAGATGGTGAGAGATGAGCTGGCAAGGAAGGAGAGGCATTATGGGCCATGTTAAAAGGAAATGGACTTTATTCTAAAATAAGTGTGAAGAAAGGGAGTCTGCAGCAAAATACTTGCGTTTACACAAATTCCTGAAATCATATAAACAATTCAACTTCTGAAAAACCTCTCCCTGTGAACTGAATCCAAACCAGAGCTCTGATCCAAAAATGGGGGAAATGAGAGGAATGAAATGAAGCAAAGTTAATTACCAGTTTCATAGAAGCTGTTCTCTTTCTCGAGTCTGCACCTTTTGCTGGCACGTGCTCAGGGAAAGGTTTAGTTCCATTTAAAGAACCATACAGATCCACCATGACAAAAACAAAACAAACAAAAAACTCTGGTCATGAAATTTCTAAAATTACGGGAATTAAAATTGAGATGGCATTTCTATTTTGAATCATGGAAACAATTTCTCGTGTTGACTTTAATGCAACCGTATCGATAATCGATTATTGTTATTGATTCCGCCATGCTACAAAGGTTTTTGTGTGTGTTTTTGCTTGTTTAGCTTTGTTTTGTGTACAAACAAAAATATGGCTGAACAGAGACATAGGCTTCTCTGCCTTATCATCAATCTAAAGCTAAAACATCTAGTCCCTTATTATTCCTAAACTGCTTCCCTTCACTTCCTTCTTTTTGGGGGCATGAAAGGAAAAGAAATGGACTAAGGGAACTTGCATTTATTAATAAATAGAGAGAAAAACAATAAAAACTGTTATTTACTGAGCTACTACTAAGAGACACATATTGAGACACATATTGAATGGTTGTATATGTTCATTTAATTCTCTGAAAAATCCTATGACATATCTTCATTTCACAGATGAGGAAATAAGGCTCAGAAAGATTTGCCCAGAGGACTTCCTGCCTCTATAGACATTACATGTTCTTAGCTACCCTAGTGTAGGTGGAAATAACCTTAAGCTCCTTCACAATTTTACTCAGGGCCAGTCTTGGATAGGTTAGACAGGAGTGAAATAAGGGCGCTCTTCTTCAAGACATGGAATGTGTTAACTTCAGAGAAGATCTGTAAAATTCAAGAACAATAATCCAAACTACCGCCTTATTCTTTATCCATATCCTTAATTTTGATAAAGGAGAACATAAAAATTTTCTTTCAGTCCACAAATCTATTTTTCATTAAAAACAGATATTCCCTCAAGTAATATTAAACATTGGGCAGGCAACCAAAATATATTGCCAAATTCCTTTCTTAATTTGGTCGTGTGAAGCTATTTCTAATTTTCTCTGACAGCAAGTTTTCCAGGCTGACAATTGCTCAGCAAGATTGCATTATAATACATTCTCCAACCTCAAGAGCTTTTGCAAGAGCAAATTTTGAAATTTCAGAGCTATATCTCATGAAAGATTTCATTTTAAAGTTAGATGCATGCAAACAACGTACAAAGTCAAACACACAGTAAACACTTATAGCACTTGCATTTCTAGGGATAATCATTAAATGTTTATGTTTTGCTTACACACTGCTGCAGTGTATAATGGTCTCAGAACAGATAACTTTTTGAAAGATACACGTCAATTTGCAAATAAGAAAGCAAGTAGATAAAATCTATTGCTTTCTGGATTATAATCTCTAACATTGATGGGGCTGCTTTATTAATCTCTAAAATTATTAAATAAATTGAATATATAATATTCATCAAGTAAATCCTCAAGCCTGTGATTTAGTCTAGAGACTGGGTAAAAAAAAAAAAAAAAAGAGAGAGAGAAGACTTAAGGATCTAGATGAAAATCTAAGCACACAGGATTAAACATCATCTTTCTTTCTGTCTACTTCTGAATGTTTCTAGAGTAGAAAAATGGAAAAGGGGGGATATCTATATTATTACAGAAAATGAGGAGACGCTTTGTCAAATAAAAGCAGAGAGATGGAGAGTTGGCCAATCTCAGCTTAATCGTAAGTGAGGGTTAAACATCCACTGAGAAAATAAATGGAATAAACCACCAGCATAATGTCTTTGCTACCTAAATTTAGAGCGATAAGTTTAGAGGAAAATATTGGTATTTCTAAGGCCTTAAAGAAGTATAGAGAAACTAGAGTTTTAACAAAGCAAAATTTCTATTCCAGGGATTACTTCTAGCTTACCCTAGGCATGGATGGGCTGCTTGCTAAATATGATAAAGGGTTGGCAGAACTATATCTCATAACAAAAGCAGTCCTAGCACTTAAAGAAGGTTGCCATCACAAACATATTAAAGGAATACTTTTTCCCAAAGAGAAACATTTCTACTTAGATATTGCTAATTACAGCTCCCTCTTTACTCCATAAGCAGAGCTGAACCTCTAATTCTGCAAAGTAAACACAGAGTTTACCTAACAGATACCAATAAAGAATCACATAATCTTTACTAAAACTGTCTCAATAAGTAATTAGATCAGCTTAGACCTCTTTTGTCAGGATGAGTCAAGCGTAAGAAAGAGTATTCCATTTTCAAGTAAAAGACCACTCTAAAACTTAGAACTAGTATTTTTTTTCTATTAAATAGTTGCTTTAAAAAAAGAAACATTATTAATATTATTTTAATGAAATTCAAGAAAGTATTACAAGTCTAAGCAGAAGGAGATAATAATTTAAATGAAAAATTATGAAACCAAGAAATGTAACTTTTGGAAATTCAATAAAAATTAATAACACTTAATTTTGAAAGCATAAATGGGATACTTAAATGCTGATTAATTATTACAAAAACTGTATTTATAAATGGAAGGAAAACTGGAGAAAATTTCTAAGAAATAATAGAAAAAGGATAAAGACGAAAGTTATGAATCACTCAAGAAAGAGGAACCCCTAATCCCCCTCCTTAGCTTGTGCTAAGCAGAAGCTTTGGCTCACAGTAAGTGTCAACGGATCAATTTCAGCAAGTAGAGAACTTAGAAGACATCATGCCCATTTTTACAATAAGAACACGTGGGACTGAAAATTAATGACTTTTCTTGAACTGATTAGAGATTTAAAGTTGTTAGTTCAACTGCAACTTCAAAATCTTGAAAGAGAAGTACATCCAGAGAGCCACATCTGAGATCTGCTAACCTGCAGCAGAAGATGCTACAGAGATCAACTGGTAGAAATCCTTAAATGGTAACTTTGATGAACTGCTGGAATCTAAATGTGGGCTAGTAGGAGAGTAAGAAAACTACTTGGGAATGCATTATTAGGGGACCCCACAGTTTCATGGGCTTTACTACCAGAAACACCACCAGAAAGATCTCCTTGTGGTTCTAACAGGGGGAACAAAAGAGTAACACTGTAAAATATGTCCACTCTTCTCCATACCACAATCCTACTCTCTATCTGAAAAGACTTTTCCAGAGACTTATCCCAGAGAGAATTGGGAGGCATTCCTTCTGTTCTAGCCCCCTCTAGTCTTCCTGTCTCACATAAGAGAAAAATCCACTGTTAACTTACATCAGAGCTTTAAAGAAATAGATTGGGAATGCTGCATCCAGGAAAGGAAAGTAATAATAGCCAAGAATTTTCAAAAATTAATGACATACATCAAACTACAGATATACGAAGCTCAGAGAACATTAAGCAGGATAAATACCAAAAATATCTATCCTTAGGTATACCATATTCAAACTGCAGGGGAAAAAAAAAAACAGACAAAGACAATATCTTTCGAGAAGCCAGGGGTGGGTGGCAAGGGGTAACAGCTCATATATAGGGAAACAGGGAAAATAATTATACTGGGTTTTTCATCAGAAACCATGCAAGCAAGAAGAAAATAAAATGAAATATTAAAAAAGTAAAATAAAAACCTAAACTGCTATGTTCAGCAAAATTACCCATTCAAATGTAAAGAAAAAAATTTAGAATGTTTTAGAAAAACAAAATCTAAGGTACCTCATTCCGGGCACATCTGCCCTGAAGAATTATTTAAATAGTTTTGGGGGCAGAATATAAATGATACAGGTCAACTATTGGATCCACATAAAGAAAGAGCATTGAAGAAAACATAAATGGGTGTAACATAAAATTTTTATTTTTTATTCTCAATTTATCTAAAAGATACCTATTGTAATAATTAGGTTCTCTGTGACATTAGTGTCATGGTGGTGTAAAATGTCCCTAATATTGGGCCCCCATTAACAACTAATTAGGCATCCACCTATGAACCAAAGTGCCTCTTGTGGGAGTTATGGGATCCAGCACCATAAACCAAGGAATCTAGAAGGAATCTTACCCACCTGGTGCATCTGGTAATGGGTAGACAGAGACCTCAGTATAACCTGCAGAACCAGCAGAAACTAAAGAACCTGCCCCAGTCTTTCTAGGCTATGGTCAGGGAAAGCCTGGAAAGTACTGAATTGGGCAGACACCCACTAACAAGAGAGACTTTGTAGAAGTACAGCATTCCCAAGGCGAGATTCCAGAATGTCCTTGGAACCACCATAACAACAACAAAATATGAGTTTGAATGCACTGGAGAGAGTAAGAGGATCTTTGCTAATGGCGCTCCTCCACCAAGGGTGCACAGCATGAGACTGAACTAGCTGGGGGCATCTCTTCCACAGGGGAAAAGGAGAGTGGTGAATGAGTGTCCAGCTACCTCAGCTGTGTAGGATGCTGCTGGAGAAACCTGTGTCTCTCTTAGCAATAATCAGAATACTGAGGTGGGGCTTCCATCACCTGGGGGAGAGAGATCAAGAAAGAGAATGATATATTAAAAAGATGCTCAACATCACTAATTATCAAAGAAATGCAAATAAAAACCACAATGAGATACCACTTCACACCAGTTAAATGGCTATCATCAACAAGACAAATAATAACAAGTGTTGGAGAGGCTGTGGAGAAAAAGGAACCCTCATACACTGTTGGTGGGAATGCAGACTGGTGCAGCCGCTATGGAAGGCAGTGTGGAGGTTCCTCAAAAAACTAAGAATAGAATTACCGTATGACCCAGCACTCCCTCTCCTGGGTATCTACCCAAAAAATCTGAAAACACTTATCCGCAAAGATATATATGCTCCGATGTTCATTGCAGCTTTACTTACAGTGGCCAAGACATGGAAGCAACCAAAGTGTCCTTTGATAGATGATTGGGTAAAGAAGATGTGGTACATTTATACACAATGGAATACTACTCTACCATAAGAAAAAATGAAATAGTACCATTTGTGACAATGTGGATGGATCTTGAGATTATTATGCTAAGCGAAATAAGTCAGACAGAAAAAGCAGAGAACCATATGATTTTACTGATATGTGGAATATAAAACTGAAAGTAACAAAGGAACAAGACAAACAAACAAAGAAACAAAAGCTGACAGACATAGACAATAGTTTAGTGGTTACCAGAGGGTAAAGAGGGGAGGGGCATAGTAGATGAGAGTAAACAGGACCAAATACATGGGGATGGAAGGAGAACTGATTCTGGGTGGTGGACACACAATGTGCTATATAGATAATGTATTACAGAATTGAATACTTGAAACCTACGTAACTTTACTCACCACCGTTGCCCCAATAAACTTTAATTAAAAAATAAATAAAAATGAATTTTAAAAAAGAAAGAGAATGATAAGGAGATCAAAGGGCATTAAAAAGATGTTTCGTGCTGACTGTGTTCAGGACTCCATAGGAAGCCCACGCAGGAGCCTCTGGGAAAACCTCACTCAGGGATCCCTCCCGCAAGCTTACAAGCACTCTGAACACCCCTAGTGTTAAACTCACACCACCCACTACTCTGCAGCCAACTCCTTTTGCATACTCCTGAGTTCAACAGAAAATCAAGCACCAGTTAACAGAGTGCTTCCAGAAAAAGAGACAAGGGCCTTCAGGCAAGGGAGAAACCACAAACTTGAGCTATGGTCCACTTTCTGGAAAACAAAAGAGATTTCTACTAGCAAGCCTAATGATTTGTAAAACCAGAGAAGACGTACACGCTTAAGAATTCTGCCACAAGAGGGAGCAAGAAGTGTGGAGCAGGTGCATCAACACAAGGTCGAAGAAAACACCAAATATCACAGGACCAACAGCATATCCCACCTGACAGCAACTAGTAAAGATTTGAGTAGGTGTCTGCTACTTCAAATGCAAAAGCAGCAATGCAAATCTACAAGGAACATGAAGAATGAAGGAAGCATGTCATCGCCAAAAGATAGTATAATTTAATAACCGAAATCAAAGACACAGATTCTTGTCACCTAGATGACAAGCAATTTAAAATAGCGGTTTTGACAAAACTCAACAAGCTCTAGAAAACGCAAAGACAATTCAACAAAATTAGGAAAACAACACATAAACAAAAGGAGACATTTAGCAAAGAGACAGAAAGCACAAAACAGAATGAAACAGAAATTCTGGAGTTGAAGAATTCAGTAAATGAAATGAAAAATGCAATAGACAGCATCTACAGCAGAGTAGAACAACTGGAAAATGAAATAAGGGATCTAGATGATAGAAACGTTGATATGGCCATTTCAGAGAAGAATTTTTTTTTAAAGAATGAAAAAGAGTGAAGAAAGGTTACATGATCTATGGGACTACGTCAAATATATAAATATTAGAGTAACTGGGGTTCCACAGAAAACAAGAGAGAGGAGAAGACAGGAGGTTTATTTAAAGAAATAACTGAGAATTCCCAATCCTGGGAAGAAACTTGGATATCGTAAGTTCACAAAGCTAATAGATCACCCCATTATCTCAATGAAAAAAGAACTTCTCCAAGACCCTTTATAATGAAACTGTGTAAAATTAACAAAAGAGAATCCTAAAAACAGCCAAAAAAAAAAGATTATAAGCTACAGATGAACTCCAATTAGACTATAAGCAGATTTCTCAGCAGAAACCCCATAGGCCAAGAGGGAACTGACATATTAAAAGTGTTGAAAGAAAAACAAATTACCAACCAACAATACTCTATCTGGCAAAGGTATCCTTCAGATATGAAAAAGAAATAAAGGCTTTCCAAAAAAAAAAAATTCATTACCACTAGACCTGCCCTGCAACAACTGGCAAGAAAGGAGTTCTTCAAGCCGAAATAAAAAGATGCTATTTAGTGACATGAAAACATATGAAAGTATACAACACACTCTTAAAGATAAAAGTAGAATCAAATTTAGAAAACTCCAATTCTGTAATAGGATGATTTATTAACCACTTAACTAGAGTATAAAAGTTAAAGGAAAAGAGTATTAAGAATAAATACAGATGCTATAATTGTTAACAAGTAAACATATATAAAGAAGTAAATTATGACATCAAAAATATGAAAGCGGGGACTGAAAGGGTAGAACTTTTGTATATGATCAAATTTAAGTTGCTATCAGCTTAAAATTGTCTGTTTTACCTATGCTTTATGTAAGCCTAATGGTAACTACAAAGTTAAAACCTAGAGTACATTCACAAAATATGAAGAAGGAGAAACAGAACATACCACTATGGAAAAGCACCAATTTACAAATGTAAGCAGAAACAGAGGGAGAAAAAAAAACAACAATGACTAAAAAACAGCCTGAAAGCAATTCAGAAGATAGCATTAGTAAGTCCTTACATATCAATAATGAATTGATATGTAAGTTATCAAATGTTAATGAATTGAATTCATCAATCAAAAGTCACAGGATCGGGGTCGGCCCAGTGGCTCATGTGGTTGGAGCTCTGTGCTCCTAACTCCGAAGGCTGCCGGCTCGATTCCCACATGGACCAGTGGGCTCTCAACCACAAGGTTGCCAGTTCAACTCCTCGAGTCCCACAAGGGATGGTGGGCTGTGCCCCCTGCAACTAGAAAACGGCAATGGGACCTGGAGCTGAGCTGCGCCCTCCACAACTAAGACTGAAAAGACAACAACTTGAAGCTGAATGGCACCCTCCACAACTAAGATTGAAAGGACAACAACTTGACTTGAAAAAACGTCCTGGAAGTATACACTGTTCCCCAATAAAGTCCTGATCCCCTTCCCCAATAAAATCTTTAAAACAAAAAAAAAGTCATAGGATCTCTGGATAGCTAAAACAAGACCCAATCATATGCTGCCTCTAAGAGACTCACTTTATATTAAAGGATACACATGGCCTGAAAGTGAAGAAGTAGAAAAAAAATGTTTCATGTAATTGGTTACCAAAAGAATCTGGTAGCTATACTTATATTAGACAAAATAGATTTTAAGCTAAAAATGGAAACGTGAGATAATAAAAGTTCATTCTATAGTGATAAAGGGGTCAATTCATCAAGAAGAAATGACAATTGTAAATATATACACACCCAACATTGGAACACCTAAATGTATTAAGCAAATACTAACAGTTCTGAAGGGAGAAATAGATGATAATGCAATAATAATAGGGGACCTCAGTATCCCACCTTCAGTCATGGGTAGATCATCCAGACAGAAAATCAACAAGGAAATGGACTTCAACCACTTATTAGGTCAAATGCATCTAACAAACATTTATAGAATGTTACATTTAACAGCAGCAGAATACACATTCTTTTCAAGTACACATGGAACATTTTCCAGGATAGATTATATGACAGGACACAAAATAAGTCGTAAAATTTAAGAAGATTGAAATCATACCAAGTATCTTTTCTGGTCATAGTGGTATGAAACTAGATATCAACAACAAGAGGAAAACTGGAAAATTTACAAGCGTGTAGGAACTAATTAATACACTCCTGGACAACCAATGGGTCAAAGACAAAATATAAAGGGAAATAACAAAATATCATGAAATAAATGAAAATGTAAACACAACACATCAAAACATATGGGATGATGCAAAAGCATACATGAGAGGAAAGATTATAGCAAATAAAGGTATATATTAATAAAATAGAAAGAACTCAAATGAAGAACATAACTTTACACCTCAAAGAACTAGAAAAAGAACAAACAAAGCCCAAAGTTAGCAGAAGGAAACAAAATATCAGATCAGAAATAAACAGAGACCAGAAAAACAATTGAAAAGATCAACAAAAGAAAAAGCTGGTTTTTCAAAATGATAAACAAAACTAACAAACATTTAGCTAGACTAAGAAAAAAATATGGAAGATTCAAATAAATAAAAATAGAAATAACAGAGGAGATATTATAAATACCATAGAAATAAAAAATATCATGAAAGACTATTAGGAACAATTATATTCAAACAAATTGGATAACCTAGAGAATGCAGATAAATTCCTAAAAACATACATCCTACCAAAACTGAATCAGGAAGAAATAGAAAATTGAACAGACCAATAATGAGTAAAGAGATTGAATCCATAATTAAAAATCTCTCAATACAGAAAAGTTCTAGGACCTGATGGCTTTACTGGTGAATTTTACCAAACATTTAAAGAAGAATTAATGCCAACTTTTCTCAAACTTTTCCAAAACATTGAAGAGAAAGAAACACTCCCAAACTCATTTTACAAGGCAGGAATTACCCTGATACCAAAGCCAGAGAAGGACACTAAGAAATGAAAGTTATAGACCAATATCTCTGATAAATATAGATGCAAAAATTCTCAACAAAATATTAGCAAACTGAATTCCACGACATATTAAAAGAATCATACACCATGACCAAGTGAGACTTACCCCTGTGATGCAAGGATGGTTCAACATACACAAATCAATAAGTGTAGTATACCATACATTAATAGAATAAAAGATAAAAATTACGTGATCATCTCAGTAAATGCAGAAAACGCATTTGACAAACTACAACATTCTTTCATGATACAATTCTCAATAAATTGAGTATACAAGGAACATACATCAACATAATAGAAGGCATATACAACAAACCCACAGCTAACGTCAAACTCAGTGGTAAAAGATTAAAAGCTTTTTCTCTAAGATCAGGAACAAGATAAGGGTGCCTATTCTCACCACTTCTAATATATTACTGAAAGTCCTAACCAGAGCAGTTAGGCAAGAAAAAGAAAGAAATGACATCCAAATTGGAAAGGGAGAAGTAAAATTGTCATTATTTGCAGATGGCATGATCTTATATAGAGAAAATTCTAAGGATTCCACCAAAAAAAAACCCAAACAAACAAAAAAAAACTATTAGAACTAATCAATATTCAGTAAAGTTGCAGGATATAAAATCAACATATAGAAATCAGTTGCATTTTTACACACAACAAAAATATCTGAAAAAAATAGAAAAAAAAATTTCACTCAAAATATCATCAAAAACAATAAAATAATTAGGGATAAATTCAATCAAGGAAGTGAAAGATCTGTATAATAAAAAACACAGGACTTTGATGAAAAAAATTGGAGACATAAACAAATGGGAAGATATGTCATATACTTGTATCAGAAGAATTAATATTGTTAAAATGTCCATACTATCCAGTCATCTTTCCTAAATATGTTGCTAAAGCATATATGGAATGCAATCCCTATCAAAATTCCAATGGCATTTTTCACAGAAAGAGAAAAATAATCCTAAAATTTGTATAAAACCATGAAAGACCCCCAATAACCAAAACAGTCATTGAAAAAAAGAACAAAGTAAGAGGCATCACACTTCCTGATTTCACACGTTACTACAAAAGCTATAGTAATTAAAACAATGTGGTAATACTATAAAAATAGACATATAGACGAATAGAACAGAACAGGTCCCAGAAATAAACCCCTGCATATACGGTCAACTAATATTTGATAAGGGAGCCAAGAACACTCAATGGGGAAAAGAGAATCTCTTCAACAAATGGTGCTGGGAAAACTAGATAAACATGTGAAGAAAAATAGAATTGGACCCCTATCTTACATCATACATAAAAATGACTTTAAAATAAATTATAGACTTAATAATAAGATATTATGCCATAAAACTCCTAGAAGAAAACAGAGAAGAAGCTCCTTGACATTGCTCTTGGTGATGACTTTTTTGGATATGACACTAAAAGCATAAGTGACAAAAGCAAAAATCAACAAGCGGGATTACATTGAAAACAAACAAACAAACAAACAAAAACTTCTGCACAGCAAAAGAAAAACTCAACAAAATGAATAGGCAACCTACTGAAAAGGAGAATATGTCATCTAGCAACTCTGTGACTTTTGATTAATTCAATTCCCTAACAGTTGGAGTAATTGATATGTAAGGACTTACTAATGCCATAGTGGGATGAAGGGTCATTATCCAAAACATTTAAAAGACTCATACAACTTAGAAACAACAACAGCAACAAACAATATGGTTAAAATATGGGCAGAGGAACTGAATAGACAATTTTCCAAAGAAGACACCAAATTGTGAACAGGTACATGAAAAGATGCTTGACATCTTTCCCTCAAAAAATTAAAAATACAATTTACCATGTGATCCAGCAATCTCACTTCTGGGTACATATCCAATGGAAATGAAAACAAGATATCTGCACTCCCATGTTTATTGCAGCAGTATTCAGAATAGGCATCATATGGAAACAATCTAAGTGTTCATCATGAGCAGACGAATGGATAAAGATGTGGAACATATATAGAATGGAATATTATTAAGCTATGAGGAAAAAAAGAAAATCTTGCCATTCGCAACAACATGGATGGATGTTGAGGGCATTATCCTTAGTGAAATAAGCTAGTCAGAGAAAGACAAACATTGTGTGATATCACTCATATGTAAACTCTGAAAAACCTGAATTCATAGAAACAGAGGGTACAATGAATGATGGCTACGAAGGACTGAGAGGTGAGATAAATGGGGAGATGAAGGACACAAACTTGCAACTAGGAGATGAATAAGTTCTGGAGATCTAATGCACAACATAATAATTATAGTCAACAATACTGTATTATATACTCAGGATTGCTAAGAGACTAGATCTTAAATATTCTTGCCACAAAAAAGAAATAATAATTATGTAGCATGATAAATATGTTAGCTAAAGCCATAGTGGTAATTCTATTGCAATATATAAACATATGAAAGCAACATGTTGTACACCTTAAACTTACACAATTTTACATGTATATTATGTCCCAATTGAAAATAAAATAACAATTGTAACAATGTATTAGGTGATTATAGCATATAGATATAGATAAGTGAAATAAATGACAGTAATGCCAAAAAGGATGAAAGAAACAAATTGTGATTATTCTGTTAAAGCTATCTGCACTACACATGAAACAATATACAGTGTTTCCCAAAAATAACCAGAGAAATTAGGCAAGAAAAAAGAAACCGGGTCTTATATTAATTTTTGCTCCAAAAGAGGCATTAGGGCATATTTTCAAGGGATGTCTTATTTTTTTCATGTACAACAATCTACATTTATTAAAATACAGTCATTTCATCTTTTTCTGGAACATCATCGTAATATAATAAATACGTCCGTCTGGCTGACGATCTTAACTGGGGCTTATTTTCGAGGTAGGTCTGATTTTCGAGGAAACACGGTAGTATTTTCTGAAGCTGTATTTAAATTAGTTTAAAATACAGGTTTTGAACTCTGTGGGGGAAAACCCCTAGTATACCACTAAATTTTTTTTTAAAGAAGTATAAATGATATAGTAAGAAAAGACATGAAAACATAAAACACTCGATTTGTGGCAGAAACAAAACTTTAAAATAATCAATGTAATTAATAGAAAATAGTCACAAACATGGTAAATATTAAGCAAACTATGCTAATAATCACTTAAAATGTGAAAGGTCCTAGCCAGAGAAATTAGGCAAGAAAAAAGAAATAAAAGGCATCCAAATCGGAAAGTAGTAAAACTGTCATTATTTGCAGATGATAAGATCTTATATAGAGAAACCCTAAAGACCACACACACACACACACACACACACACACACACACACAACTGTTGGAACTAATCAACGAATTCAGCAAACTTGCAGGACATAAAATCAACATATGGAAACAAAGGAGGAATCATGCTACCTGATTTCAAGACTTACTCTTAAGTTAGGTAATGAATACAGTTAATAATAGAAAAGTATAGATACTTATCAACGAAATGGGTTAGAAAGTGAAGTACTAGATCCATGTTTATATAACCACTTTATTTATGGCAAAAAGTGAAGTGAATTCAATGTGGAAAGAAAAGTGTTTTTAACAATTGGTGCTGGAACAAACAAATATGTAAATAAAATAAAAATGCATGAAAAACTTTGACCTTCCCTTTACTCCATATGTAGAATTTAGCTTGAAATAGATCATAGAGTTAGATGTAAATGCTAAAAACTTACAAAACTTCTAGGAGAAAACAGATGAAAATCTTCCCAGCATTGGAGGTAGACAAAGTTTTTTGGTAGGATAAAAATGCCCACATTATGCCACAAAAACGATGAAATTAACTCATCAAAATGTAAAATATCTACATTATCAAAGACATTGTCAAGAAAAGACATGAATGCAATCATATAAAATATCTCATAAAGAACTTTACCCAGAAAATATAAAGAACTCCCACAACTCAATAAAAAGAAGACAAAAATCTCAATTCTTAAAATGGGCAGAGATTTGAACAGATACTTCACAAAATAAAGTATACAAATTGCAAATAACCACATAAAATCATTAAACATCAGTAAATTCAAAACCATACTGTGACATAAGATATCCAATAGTATGGCTAAATTTTTGTTTCAGATGATGATACTAAGTGTTGGTGAGACTATAATGCAACTAAAACTCTACTTCATTGTTGATAGGACTGTAAAATAGTGTAACAACTTTAGGAACAGTCTGGTAGTTTCTTATAAAGTTAAATATACATTTTCCATATCATTCATCATGTTTATTCCTAAGTAATTACCTAAGAGTAATGAAAACAGGTGTCCACACAAAGACTTACTTATATACTGTACATAGCTATCCATAGCAGCGATATTTTAAATAGCCCCAAACTGGAACAACACAAATGTCCATGGATAGATGAATGAACGAAATAGTTTTATATATCTATACAATGGAATCCTACTAAGCAATGAAATGTAGCCAAGCCAGACACAAAAAAGTAATACTGTATGATTTCATTTATATATATTCAAACAAATCAGTAAAAAATGCAAACAGCCAAACAAAAAAATAGAGCATATGAATAAGCAAACTCACAGTAGACATATAAGTGGCCAAGACATAAATGTCTGTTTTGTTTACTGCTATATTCCTGGTACTAGCACAGTATCGTAAATGACAATGGTTAAAAACTTGAGAAGTAAATGGAAGTTTTTAAAAAGATTTTCAACAATATTGTTAAGCTGGGGTGGGGGGGGAACAAGTTTCAAAATGAAATATCCAATTAGCTTTCCTTCACAATATATACTGTCATGCAGGGTGTCATGTGGGGTCTCTGGTCCCGCTCCCCACATAAGAAAGCAGGACATGGTGAAGCCAAAAAGGAACACCCACGGAGCCATAGGTAGGGGAGTCATACCACTATATCTCGCTGGCGGCTGGGTTGGAGACACAGGAAGCAGGAGCCACACGATCCGCAACCTGCCATCTGCTTCTCTGCCAACCAACCTCACTCGCTAACTGCAATCTGCCTTTCTGCAATCCGCAATCCACGCTTGCTAGCTTAGCCCAGGCAATTATATTAGTAGCTAATGGCTAACCGGTAACAGCTGACGGCCAACTAGTCACAGCTGATGGCCATCTACTACCGGAGCCAGCACCTTTCCAGGTGAGGCCGAGAGCCTGGAAACTGCTCTCTGAGACGCTGTCCCCACCATACAAAATAAATTTGAGATGTATCACAGACACAAAGTTTAAATATAAAATGATATAGTTTGTAGAAGAAAACATTGTAGAATATCCTCGTGAACTTGGGATAGGCAAAGACAGAAAAAGTATTAAGCATATAAGAAAAATTGATAAATTGAGATTTATTAAAATTAAGAATATTTATTCATCAAAAGACATGATTAAGTGAGAAAAATAGGTAAACCACAGACTGGGAGTAGATATTTGCAATACATATTCTAACACAGTACTTATATCCAGCACATAAAAGAACTCCCACAAATCAATAAAGCAAAGACATTGAACTCAACCTAAAAATGCAAAAGACAGGCAAACAGAGAATTTCTAACTCGCCAATGAGTGTATGAAAAGGTTCTCAAAATCGGTATTCACAATTTAAACCACAATGAGTTACCTTTACAAACAGAATGCCTAAAATTTAAAAGGACTAACAATGGCCTAAGATGATGAGAAAATAGAGCAAACTCTCATACATTGTTGGCTGGAATATAAACTGGCTCAAACACTTTGGAAAATTGTTTAGTTATATCCACTAAAGTTAAATATAAGACTACCCCATGACCTAGCAATTCCACTCGCTGGTATACACACAAGAGAAATTGGTGCATATGTCCACCAAAAAACATGTTGATAGAAGTTTTCTTTATAATAGCTAAAAACTTGAAATAATTGAAATATCCATCAACAGTAACAAATATTTAAAAATTATAATACATTCAGCCTATAAAGTATAATGAAATACTATATAGTGATAAAAAGAAAAATATGAATTCAAGCAACCACATAGATGAATCTCATAGATATAATGCTGAGCACAAATGCCATGATAAACTCCATTTATAAAAAGTTTAAGAACACACCAAACTAACCTATGGTGATAAAAATCAGAATAGTGGTTACCTTTGTGAGGGTCAGTGTGGGAGAAAGAAGGGAGAGATCAGCTGAAAAGGTATAGAATGGAGTTTTCTGGGCTGTGGAAGTATTCTATAGTTCGGATAATGGTTACAGGATACATAAAATTTTTTTCACTAATCTGTACACTTAAGATTTGTGCACTATAGGCATTGTATTGTTTATATTTTAGTCTCTAAATAAAAAAGAAAAATCAACAATGAAATACGTATTTTCATTTTAAAATGTATAGAATCTAATACTTTTAGAATCAGAATAAATATTCTTTAGAAAAATAAACTACACACACATAGCTCCAGGAGACAGCACCTATTATAGAAAGAACAGCATCTGTGGTCCAAAGCTATAAACTCTAGAACTAGTTCTTACTAGTCAAGTAACATTTAAAAAGCCACTCATTTCTCTTTGTCTCAACTTCTGTATCTATGCAATGAGGTAATAAATCCTACACAGATATTGTGTAAATCAGTCAGCATAATGGATGTGATGGTGTTTCATGTATTCTAAAACCTTATTAAACTCCACCTTTTTTTAAAAAAATTACCTTTTAGCTTCTTTTTTTCTTGAGTCATTCCCACCCTTTCCATTTTCACAATTAACTTAAATCAGGTAGGAGAGCTTAGGAGGCTTGTCTGTTTGATTTTTCTTAAAACTGCTTAGTAATACCACTAAGAACTCAAGAGTTTCTTTCAAAATAGCTCCAAGAAAATATTGAGTTAGAAAGTTAGCATCATTTCAAAGAAAACAAACATCCTTTTGCCATAAAATTACACCTTCATCTGTGTAATGAAGTCAAACACTGACTTTGTGAACAATGAAGCCTGGTCAAGACAGGTTTGGATAGGGGTTTAAGGCATATGTAGAGTTCATCAAAGTGTTCACTTAAGCTTTACTTTGCTGACTCTGGGAACAATATAACTGCCAAAAAAGACTTCTCAGGTCAATTGGGCTCAAATTCATAACCAGAGCCTGGCAGCCATTTTTTGCAGAAGGCCTGTGTGGGGACAGAGCCAGGAATGCAGTTTCCAGGCTCTCGGCCTCACGTGGAAAGGTACTCACTCGGGTAGTAAATGGTCATCAACTGTAAGTTGATGGCCATCAGCTGTGGCTAGATGGCCGTCAGCTATAACCAGTGAGCCATTGGCCACTAATATTACTGCTGTGGCTATGCTAGCAGAAAATGGGGGCTAGCAAGAAGATGGTGGCTGAGCTAGCAAGCGCGGATTGCGAGAGGCGGATGCCACCAGCGAGAATATAGTGGTATGACTCCCCCATCTATGGCTCCATGGGTGTTCCTTTTTGGCCTCACCATATCCTGCGTTCTTATGTGGGGCGCGGGAGCTGACACCCCGCATGACACCCCATGTGACAGCCTGCCACAAGGCATTTCATGGAAAAGCTGCACTGAGCTGCCTGCCTCCTGCACTGTGTTCCTTCCTTCTGAACCAACTCTTACAAAGGAGCTCCTAGACTTGTAAATCAACCAATGTGCTGGAGACTTGCCCCAGCCAATGGGGGCTGCACCACTATATCCTCATTTGAATCTTCACCAACCAATCAGAGTGCCTTTATACTAACCATTCCAGACAGTGCTATTTGGACCAATCAAACTGTGAGGATTTGGAGTCCTCATTTGCACAGAAATGGATTAATCAGAGATGAGTTCAGGCACTCTTCTCTATAGAAGCCAGCTTCACCTCTGCCTCCATGCAGCACACTTTTCAGGTTCCATCAAAGACTGTTTCCCCAGCTGGAACTGCAGCACTCGAGCTGTAACACTGATGCCCTGTCACCCAGGCAGTCTTGCCCAGAACTGCCTCACAGCTGTGCTGTTCCACAGTTGATCCGTTTGCACTGAACAAAGTCTCTCCCCATACTGTACCCCAAACTGGGAGCTCCTGTTGGCATTGAATTGGCGATGACAACCTTTGGTTGACAATGTACATATCTCTTGAAGTAAACACTATTGAACTAAAACATTCATTAATGATGAGCTGTAACCTTGTTAGATTTTGGGTTTCAACAAAACTAGGTTTATATCTTTGATTTGTCTTTGATTCTCCTTCCCATACCTGCACATACCTGCACACACACACACATACTCTGCCCGTGCATCTATACACACGATGCGGGCACAAGGTGAATAAATGTTTCTTGACCTTTCTGCTGCCTTCACATTTAATTCTGTACAACTCAACTGTTCATTACTTACAAAGTATTATCCTTATTTTAAAATTCCTGTGGCTCGATTGCACATGCTTATTTTGGTAAAACACCCCTTGAGTTAAAATCTTTATAGATCCTACTGATGTCAGCAAGCATATATTTTCAAAGCAAAATTTTAGGTGTGTTGTGGTATCCATATGAATTTAAGCTTGAAGCATAGTAGACACCTATTCAAAAGTGTATTTGGAAATGACCCCAGAAATAAGAAAAAAAAGGTTGCATTTAGATATCATCACATGTTAAATAAAAAGCTTGCATTACATGATCTCTAAGCAACAATCCAGCTTCTATAAAGTAGCAATCTAGACAGCATAGCTCTGAACCAATGAGTTATTTTATGCTGGGAGATGAGAGGATGGAAGGGAAGAAAATGTTTATTGATGCAAGCAGATCTTTTTACAAGCCAGGGTAATGGAAAGACCAAAGATTCTCCATGTTAGATGCTGTGCCAACCCACTGTATATAAAAAATTCTACTTTTCATTGGTGCAAAAACGAGACATTTCATAATAATAGGAAATGACATTGAAGTTATATTCCTTACTTTTTTAGTAGAAAGTTTAAAATAACCTTTCCAATATTTCATAATTTAGCTGACTTATTCACTTAAGTAACTCAAGACTCATTGTGTTAGAAATGAGTAACAGAAAATAAGTGTCAAACATCATTCTCTAACTAAGGACGTAACTTTTTCTTTTAGGAAAGGTGGCGAGTTATGCAATTTAAAAAAAATATCACATAATTTCCAAAATGACTACATGTATAGTTATTTTATCCCATTAATAGTAAGCACGGAGGCCAAAATAAATCAAAAGATGCTTTTGAGCATTGTAAATCTGTTCTAATGATACTGCATATTACAAACGAAGGTAATTAAAGTTGAAAAACTGCTATAAACTTCCTGAAGATTAATGGAAAATTAACAGCCACTTTGTCTTCTTGCTTGTGTGTTGGGCAAAATTAAATTCACAGGAGCGTTTCAGATCCCTTTAAATACCAGCTAGTTATTTTCTAGGACTGACGCTGAACCCCTCCTACCCAGCCCCACACCCCAGCCTTTGATGTGTTCCCAAAGATAAAGGTTTAGAAGTTCTCAGGCTGCTTTTGTGCCACCCCTCCCCCAAGTATCTGACTTGTTTGTGCCTTTCTTTCCCTGAGATTTCACTGTATGTTTAGCGCTCCCGGAGCACCGGTTTCCTTAGCAACAGGCTTGCCCTTTAAGAGGCTCAACCGATGACAGCAGTTTATGGGCATGCGTTCTCCCAGGCCTCCTCGCCGCTTCGTTCCTCTGTCCCTTGTGAATGCTCAAAGGTCAAAAAGTAAAGTCCGTGTTGTTTCACTCTTTTCAAACAAAGGGCTAGAAGCTATCGCAGGTTGAAAAAACACATTTTAATTGGAATATTTCACATAAAAGTAATTTAAGGTATATGTGAAAAGCAACTATTTTCTTGAACGGGGAGGTGGAAGCAGAGATTACAAAGGATAGAATCTGGAGGACTGGCTACATGGGAAATACAGAATGGAAACTCAGGATGAGCTTGTGGGAAAACAGTGTAATCTGTTTTCCTCTTTCAGTAGATTTTAGAATCTGAGAATTAGAAGGGATCTTGGCGACCACTACAAGACCCCGTATAAGAATCCGTTCTGCAATGTAGGGTTTTGAGCCTTAGGCTCTGAAACTTTTTATTTAAAATTCATCTTTTAAGTTCTACACTTATGATGTATGTCCTTTTTGTATAGATATTATACTTCAGTGAAATTTTATTTAAATACATAAAATAATGAAATGCAATTCATATTTTGGATATGAATTTTAGACATTTTTAAACTATGTAAAGAAGCAATGAATCCTTTACTGAATTCTAATAACATTAAAAGCCTGGAGATCATACTGTGCTGATAGATTAATACTATATTTCTTTGCATAGAATTTGTAACTCATTCATTTAGTCATCAAATATTCATTAAGGGCCTACTATAGGCCAGGCAGTCTTCTAAGTTTTGGGGAACATCACTGGAGAAAACAGATTTTTTAAAATAAATGGTCTTTCCTCAATAATATATTTAAATTTACATTTTTGCACATGTGCCATGGATTAAAAAGATTGCAGCTTTGCACATGTCTTTTAAAAATTCACAGGTGAATCATTCAGATGGGACTATTACTAACCTACCTACACTTCAGTCGAATAGTGACAAGGCTTAATTCCATCTGCTCAGTAGTTGTTCCTGCCCACAGTAGTGAACATAATCAGATGTGCAATAACTAATTATCTCAATTATTTCCATGATGCTATTTTCCATTCATATAATGAGGAGTCGTAAATCTCCACTGTCAACCAATGGTTGGTTATTGGCACCAATTCAATGCCAACATCAATCCCCAATTTGGGGTGTGGTAAAGGAGGAGACTATTTAAGCAAACAGATCAGTTGTGATATAGCATGGCTGTGGAACAGTATGGCTGTGAGATGGCGCTCATACAAGGAGTTCTTTCTCCAGCCAGGTGGCTCAGCTCTGGCCCACCGAGACAGGAAAGCTCTGCTCCGCTCTATCTGAGCAACATCTATGGTATTTCAGCAGCAGCCACAGAAACACACTCCACAGTAGAGAAGGAAAGTACTGCTCTCATAGAAAGAGGAGAGTTCATTTATACACAGAGAAGCCCCTCCCCCTGGTCCCTGATTGGTTCATTCTCATGCAAATGAGGACTCCAAATCCTCACAGTTTGATCAGTCCAAAAAGTACTGTCCTGATTGGTCAGAACAGAGCCATTCTGATTGGTCGGTGAAGTTGCTGTTAAAGATATACGTTCTCAGTTCCCATTGTACCAAGTCTCAGTCCTATTGGTTAAAACACAATTCCAGAAACTCCTTTAAAAAGGGTGGCTCAGAAGAAACACAGTGCATGCAGGCAGCTTAGTGCAGGAGGCAGGCTGTTTAGTGCAGGCTTCTTTCTGAACTAGGGCTTACATGAGAGGCCCCTGTTTAGAAATGGCTGTTAGGCTCTGACTTTTTTTTTTTTTTTTAACCCAATTAACCACCAGGAGTCCTTATTGGTATGTATTTTCTTTCTCAGGTTCAACACAACCTTGATCTGAGTTCTACATCCATGCATTGTAAACTTTACTAGACTTGGATGTCTCACAGGCACATTGGATTTAACCAGCTCAAAAGTAAACTCAGCAACTTCTCTTTTGAATCTGTTCTTTCTCCTGGGGTCACTATGTCAATAAACTGCACCATTATTCACGCATTATGCATAAAGTCATTCTGAATTTTTCCCATTGCCCCATTTAGAATGTGTCACCAAGTTCTGTAGATGCTCCTTTGTTAAGCTCTCTTGCAACTGTCCACTTCCATTTATTTGGCAATGCGGCCTCCTAATTGGTCATCCTGCCTCCCTTCTTGCCTTCCCTCTGCAATCCATTCTTCAGCTGAAGCTAGATGAGTCTTACAAAAAACAAATCTGATTGTGTCCTCCCCTGTGGTTATAAGTAGCTCCCTACTGCTCTCAGGACACATATTTTAACTTGATTTATAGGATTCATGGTCATCATCCTTTCTCATCAAGCCATATTCATTACTTTTAGCTTCAAGCCATACTCACTCTTGAAGTTCTCTTAATACCCCACAAGCTTCTTATGGAGCCTTTCTATATGCCATTGCTTTGTTTTGGAACACGCATATACCACCCATTGTTACTGTGTCCTTCCGATTTCCAGGTAAACTTCTCCTGAGAAATATTCCCTAGCCTACCAAAACTAGATAAATTGTGCTTCCCATGCATGTTAAATAACAACCACTAATTACCCACATCACATTGATAATGTATTATTTCTCCCACTAGACTGGAAATTACTTGGAGGCAGGGACCATGTTGTTTTTTTCTCTCTTGAATCCCTAGCATTGAACTGATACTTTTAGCATAAAATCTATTGCTTGAATCATTGATTGAATGATTCTAGGTGTTTAAAGTTTAATTTGACTTGAATGATACTGAGCTCATGGATTATTCCCATATGAGCTTCTTAGCATTGAACTTTTTAAATAAAAGACAAGCCTAAAAAAACGTCTACTCACTTATATATTTGTAAAAATGCTCTCACTCTAAGCTTTTGTTCCATGCTTTATAGTGAGACTGGTATCTTAAAGAACTTAGTTACTGTTATTATCTGCATCTCTCAAAGGTCAATCTTAAAACCTAAGGGTAACCTGAACTAAGTCTTGCTTAAGGAAACAGAAAGAATAGAATATTTTCAGGCTGTAAAAGGGAAAGACTTGACTATTTAGATGTCAAATAATATAGAGCAAAATATGTCCACTTTTTGGTTAAATGGTATGGTGCGCTACATGGATTTTATATCTTGAGAAAAGAATTCATGTCAAATCAATCTGCATAAAATATAATTAGATAAGTAAACATTTTTAATTAAATTCAAGAAAATGTTTATCCCCTGAGTGACTTGGTACCTACTAACATGATTTATGTACAATATCTTCAGCTGGTTTTTCAAAAGATACCGAAACCATTTAATAAAATATTCTTCTATTGACCTTCAATAAATGTCAAGGACACAAAAACACATTAAAATGCAAACCTTAGGGAATTTGGATAAAGATGCATGATTCAAACATGCAATAGCAGAACAAGAATAGAGTGATAATAATTCTAATTCACTCTTTGGGAGGGAAGTAGGGTAGGTCTCTATCTCACCCAATATGACACAAAATATTCTAGATATACAAAAAATTAAATTTTAAAAGAAAGAGGGTCAAAGAAAGAAAGAAAGAAAAAATATAAGGGAATATATATTCTCAGTGGGTTTTTCTTTTTATATTTGATTACATAAAATAACATAGTTTTATTTACATTTTTAAAAGTTTTTAAAATTCAGGATACCAAAAACCTGTGACTGAGGAATGAAAAGTCAACATCTTGAAAGAATATTTGCAACATATGTAATGGACAAAAGATTAATATCAGAATATCAATCTATAAAAAACTCTAGCACATCAATGAGGAAACTTTGGAACACCAGAAATGAAAAGTAGGCAAACCACGGACAGAATTTTTCTTCTTGTCTTGAATCCACTCTAATAAGGCTTTTTTGCTCTCATTATCAACACTGAAACAAGGTAATCATTCATGGCTTTAAATTCTACCAGAGTCCAACAGGGAAAATAAAAGCCACTTTAGGTATGTCAAATTCAGAGCATTTAATACAGGAAATTGGTTGCATAGGGAAGAATGCAACCAAGAATGGAAGAACTGAAAAGCCAAAGAAGGGATGGTGAAACAACCCAGACATTTAGCCTCAGCCAGAAGTTATGACCACTCTTAGGACTAGAGGGACCGGGGGCAGAGACAGTGTTACCAGAACCTATAAGGGCTGTTTGGAGAAGCTGGTACCACAAAGAGGAATGCTTGGCAGTAGCTCAGACCACAGAGACAGAGAGGACTATTTTTTCCCTCATGCCACACTTATTTTAAGTCCTCAGATCTGTTATGATCTCTCTTCTTCAGAATAGTTTCTCTGCCTAAATCTCTGTCTACCTTCTATTAGGTTGGTGCAAAAGTAATTGTTGTTTAACGGGTTAAAAATAATTGCAAAAACCGCAATTACTTTTGCACCAACCTAATAACTAATTCTGGCTAACTCTTAATCAATCTTCAGGGCTCCATTCAAAGTTCACTCTTTCTAGGACACCTTCCTTAATTCCCTACCTTAAATAAACTCCCTCTATAAATACTCATGCTAACCCTCTATTGTAACACCCACCCAATTTTCTGTAATTATAATAGAATTGTCAGCCCTCCTGGACAGACTGCATGCTCTCTCCATGAGAACACAAACTCAGGGACTTTGATTTGTCTTCTTCCCTGCTGTATGCTTAGTGCATAAAACAATCTGGCACAGCACACAGCACGGGGATCAATAAATAATGGTTGATTGAATGATTGTCCAATAATAGAGATTTGATACATCCTCAATTTTCCTTTGAAAACCCACCCCTCCCCTCAATCCATATGGATCAGGTAGATCTGACTTCAGCACCTTTCACTTTCCACCATTGAAGGAGTGGGTACATTTTTCAGGTGTGGCTAATCAATTCCATCCTCCTGACACTAATGTAAGAATAGTCGAATAACCACATTGGTCATGTGGACTAAAGCTCAGGGTTTTTCTGAGTTGCTGCTTAAGAGACATTCTTCTGCTGCTAAGGTTGCTGAGCTATGTAAGCCTGAAGCTGTCGATATTATCACTTTGCCACCAAGAGGGTAGAATCTGCACCAAATAGGTAACACAGCTTTGATCTGGTGAGTGCCTGGGTTCTAATGGTAACACCTTTGAGCGTCTGAATTCATTCGTGCCTAAAGCCAAATATCCATCTGATTTTCTAGCTCAGATCCCAACAAATTCTTCTCTGGCTTAGCCTGTTTGGTTTCTGTCACTTGGAACTGAAGAGTCCTCACTGATTCCGTATTCAAACATCACTAGTATCTCTGACCCTCTTATCATGTATCCTGATATTATTCCTCCACTGCTATTTAGACCTACGATCTGTTTCATCTTTTCTATGACTTAGGTACTGTGACTAAGGAACTTATTTATTCAATATTTATTGGCATTTATAGGTATTACAATAGACCCTAGTGATGCACAGGGACCAAGATGATAGGTTGGGGCAAAAGTAATTGCAGTTTTTGCAATTATTTTTAATCTTTTAAACCAGAATTACCCTTGCACCAACCTAATATATAGAAACCCCAGATGTTACTGAGATAGAGGTCTCCCAACTTGCAGGGCAAAAGTAGCACCTGGAGAGCTAACTAAAACTGCTATTTCATCTTCAGGAGGTTCCAGGCTGTACTTCCAGAGGTGGGGTTTGAAGACCTGGCTGTTTTTTTAAATAAAAATCACAAATATTCTTGATCCAGGTTGCCTTCAGACTATACTTAACAAAACACCAGAAGGAAAAAACTAAAGTACTGATTACAAATGAAACGTTAGTGTTATAGGAGCCTATTTTGGGGGGCAGGGCTTATGCAAGTCCTGAGAATCACAAACCCCTCCCTGAGATCTGAAGAATGCCTAGGAAAAGAGCTTGGCAGAAAGACAGGGGCCAGGGAATGGGACAGAGGTTGTGCACATGTGAAGCCACTGAGCAAGAGTGATGAAGGCACATCTGTATTGCTGGCCAGAATAGCTGGAGGATGGAGAGTAGGGGAGAGGGGATGGTCATCAGGCAGGCGAAGTGGGCAGGGGCCACATCCTGGAGGGCCTTACGAGCTGTATGAAGGTGTTTGGACTTTACCCTAAGAGTAAGAAAAGCCAGTGAAGAGCATTAGGCAGAGAATGATTTGTTTTACAATTGTTCTGAAATAATATTGGGTACTTTCATTTTGGTTCGCTTACTGTATCCCAGTGTCCTTATGCTGTTTGGAGCTGTTTCCTGACTAGCCTTTTCCACTTATCATTACACTTTCCCTTCATTTATTAACTTTACCAATGTGTTTTGAGTACCTTCTCCATATCAGGCATTGTTCTACACATTAGGGAAAGAATGGAGGAAAAGCAAACACAAGCCTTCAGTCACTCACAGAGTTTATACTTCACTAGCAGGGATAGGGCTGGATAACAGGCAAACAACACAGACAGAAACACATTAATCAAAGGAGGTGATTTCAAAAATGGGATAGTGCTATAAAGAAAATAAAACAAAATAACAGTATAGATAGAGAAGTAATGGAGGAGTTTGGGGAGTGGGTCCTCTACTTAACTATGATGGTCCGGGAAGACCCCTCCAAGGAACTTACATTTCAGCTGAAATCTCAAAAATGAAAAGTAAAGATCTGGGCGAAGAGGCTTTAAGCAGAGAGAAGAGCAGTGCAAAGGTTTAAGGAATACCAGATGAAGGAGGGCTGGGGGAAGGCCGTGGTTTGGATTAAAAACACTTCATCAGGACGACAATAAAATGATGCATTTGAACAATGTGGAAGCTATGATAATGGAATATGACATAATAAAAAGAAACTCTAACCAAAATGGAGGAAAAGCAAACACAAGCCTTCAGTCACTCACAGAGTTTATCAATGTTTTGTGACTACCTAGTTAAAAAAAAAAAAAATAGTGGGGAGAGGAAAGGGATCATAAAGACTTTTTTCTTTCGTACCTGACCTTGGTAATTACAGCCTCAAGACAAGGTAGGAAAGTGGGAAAGCGACATATTTTACCTTAAACGGCCTCAACACACTGTATGGAGCTTGTAAATGACATGGGGGAATCTTTTAGCTCAGGAAGTAATTGAGTTTTTGGCAATGAGAAAATGGTGGAATAGCAAAGGTATGGGTCAAATTAAATCACAAACTTGGAATTAAAACCCACATGCCCTATTTGCCAGTCTTCTGCTTTCTCCCAATCTGCTTTGCAGTTTCAGGAATAATTGATTATGGCTTCAAGGTAAAGTTTGGCTAAAGCCAAGTTAAATATGTTCCAATACTAGCCTGGGCCTGTTCAAGGTTAAAAAATTGGACTCATAAAAACTACTTTCAGGGCCCCAAAACCTCTATTTAATTCCAAACACAATATTCATTCAGCTTACTCTCATCGAACATACTATTTTTATAACAATTATTAGTAATACTTTAGTGAGAGCAAAAAGGTATCTAGCATCTTTAATAAGTAGCATATTCAAGTAAATTTTAATATTTTCATTTCATCTTTATTTCATAACACTATTTAAATTTATATTTTTGAATATATTTTTCAAAGAACCTAACTATCAATACAATTGTACGTGCATATTATTTATGAATTATGCTAAGCAGGCAATCACTGTTCTGGATCATCTCAGCCATCATGAGAATGAAGCTTGCTCATCTTCTCTGCCCAGGAGCTACTCCAGCCTTTCCCATGGGAACCTGGAGAAGGTTTCCCTACTAGAAAAATCCAGACACTGACCAAGTGAACCCAGAAATACTATGATGACTAGTTTCATGCTTTAACCTGGGCTAAAGGATGCCCAGGTGGCCGGTAAAACATTATTTCTGGGTTTGTCTGTGAGGGTGTTTCTGGAAAAGATTGACATTTGAATCAGTGGACTGAATAAAGATGGCTGTCACCAATTTATGTGGGCCTCATCCAATCCTCCGAGGGCTTGAATAGAACAAAAAAGCAGAGGAAGGGAGAATTTGTTCTCTCTGCTTGAGCTGAGACCTCCATCTTCTCCTGCTCTTGGACATCATTGGCACTCCCGGTTCTGAGGCCTTTGGCCTTGGACTGGGACATACACCGCCCCACCCCCAGCCCCTATTCTCAGGGCCTTGATCTCTAACTGAATTACACCATCAGCTCTCCTGGGTCTCCAGCTTGCAGGTGGCAGATCATTGGACTTCTCAGCCTCCATAATTGCATGAGAGTTAATTCCCATAATAAATCATATATATATATATATATATATATAGAGAGAGAGAGAGAGAGAGAGAGAGAGAGAGAGAGAAATGTATACACATTTTAAGAACGGAAAAAACTGTATTAATATTTAAAATTACACTGATGGTAACCACTCTGAGCACCTCTTGTAATTGCAGAAGTCAAACGTGACTTGTATTCATCTTTTGTTATCGGTATATATTGAGTATTACAATTTTAATACAGTTTTTCCCTTTCTTAAACTGTGTATATATTTTTGGATATATATATATCCTATTGGTTCTATTTCCAAGGAGAATACTGACTAATACAAATGGCTCAGTGTCTAACCATGTGAAGAAAAGACCCACCTTTCAGCATCCACAAGTCCATAGGGGAGAGGGAGACCCTCAATGTCTGGCAGAGTAAAGGAAAAGCTTCTAACTTTATGCAGGCAGCAGGCGCGGGTTGGTGACAATAATGAACTATCACTGCAGGATGCCTCAGAGATGGGACAGACATTTAAAATATCCACATTACTTGAGTGATTAAAAATAAATTTAGAAATTAGCAAAAGAAGATCAGAAAACTTCTTAACTTGCCCCACGTAATGAGCTTCCCTGACACATATGTAAGACTCCTCTATAATGGTGACCAAAGGGCCTCCAGCCCCAGCAACATCCCCACCAGCGGAGCAAGTCTAATACCCCACGATGATGATCTACTCTCTCACGTGGACCTGTTAAGGTTATGTCAGACCTTCTTTCTCCACTCAAACTTTCCAGAATCTACCCCCACCGACATACATTCACTCCAATATAAAAGAAGGCCATGAAGGAAAACCACCTCCTAGTCCCTCAACCAAAAGTATAAACGTACCAGCACCTACCTTCTCCACCTTCTCCATTATTACATCAGAAGGAATGTCCTAACTGAAGGCCATTTCTTCCACTTGAGATCTTGAAAGCATCACCTCTTGCTTTCTCAGAAACTCAACTCCTTCATTTACCCCTTCTTCACACCCTGTGTTATCAGTTGGGCTATTACCATTGGATAAAAACATACTTTAATACCTCTTACTAAAAAGCAAAGCAAAACCAAAAAATCCTGAGCCCCCACATCTACCAGTGGTACCTCAGATCTTTCATCACTTGACAGTAAACCTGAACAGAAGTGTCTTTCTCCACGTCCTCACCTCTCCCATTCGCCCTTCACTCTACTTCATTCTGACTTCTAACGTCCAGTCACTTTGTGTTTCCATATCCAATGGCCACGTCTCTGTTCTCATCTTCCTTGTCTGTTCAGCAGTATATCACCCAGTTTGCTATGCCTGCTTCTTGAAACATTCTTTAGTTCTCCGCTTCTGGAGTTGATGTCTACTGTATCTCTTTCACTCAGATTGACTCTCCCTCCTGGTAACAATATCCTGATTTTCCACCCCTCTCCTTTTGGTCCTCCCATTTCAGATAAGGATAACCCCCTACTGCAGCCCTGGACAATGAAATAATAATAGCACATGTTTACTCTATGTAAGGTATTGTTCAAAACACTAGAAACATTAACTCACCTAATATTCATAATAATTTTATGAGGTAGGTACTCTTTTTAGCCACATCTTAGTGAGAACAAAACTGAACCACAGGATAATTGACTAGTCCAAGTTCACACAGCTAACAAACAATGAAGCTATGTTGAAAACGATGCCCTTAATCACTGTGCTACTCTGTTTCTCACATTCCCTGACCACAATCATTGATTCAAGGATGGACGTCGAAAAAGAGAAACTCTCTTACCATTGGAATTTGTAAGTCAGAAGAACATATTGAGACCATGCAGAAAAAGCCTGCTTCAAAATAAAGTGGGGTGGGGGAGGGAGAACACAGCCAAAAAATAATCAATGACATCATTTGAGTACTTGGATCTAGCCATGCCTGAAGCTGGTAATCTTAGATTTTTCAATTGCATAGTTCAGTAACTTCCGTCTTTCGCTTAAGCCGATATGTTTTAGTCATCACTTGCCTCCAAAACACATTGATCAATACAGTGTTTCTGACAGCACGCTCCCTGGCTTTCTCCCTATTTCCCAGGCCCTTCTTTCTCAGTCTCTGTTGCTGATTTCTCCTTCAATAGCTGACCATCAAACACTTATGTACCTTGGGTATCAGTGCACAAACCTCTTTTCTATCGTTACCTGCTTCCTAGGTGAGCTAGTCTAGACCCATGATTCTGAAGGTCAATGATATGTTGGTAACTCCCAAATTCGTATGTCAAATTCAGTTCTTTCTTGAAATCTAGACTCATCCACTAAATGTTTACTTAACACCTCCAGCTGGCTGTTTGATTGACATCACAAACAAACCTAATTTTTCCCCAAACTCTTCCTACCCCTGTCTTCACTATCTCAGGAAATGGTACCACCATCTCCCTGGTTGCTCAAACCAAAATCTAAGTCATCCTTGTTCCATACATTTTTTTTTCACCCTTTTATTAATTCATGTCCTTTGAATTCTATTTTTAGATATATTTTCTTCAAATATCAAACCCATTCATTTCTTTCCATCCTTACTGCCACCATCCTTTTCCACTGTTGACCTTTTCTAATTCATTCAGTCCATGGAAGACAGAGTGATTTTTTTAATGTCACTTCCTTGTGTAAAAATCTTTAATTGACCCCCTTTGTTTTTGGGATAACTGTTAAACCCTATTTCTCTGTTCTTTAAGGCCCCACGTGATCTGGATCCTTCTACCTACTTTATGACGTAGCACTGTATCACATAGCACTAACTCTCACTATACAGCCACACTGGCCTATTTTTCAGTCTCAAACACATCAATCCTTTCCTACCTCTAGACCTTTCTTTCCACTTGCTATCTCTTCTGCCAGGAATGCACCTGTTCTCGCTCGTCATGTGGTAGCATCACTCTCATCCTTCAAATTCTACTCAAATGTCATCTAGAAGCCGTGACAGACTTCATTGTTTCCTGCCCATATCCCCTCACCCCTACCATGTAGACCTGACTTCCACCTGCTTGCATCTGCATTTCTTTATCTGAGGGTTTTATCTGGCCAACATGTGTAGCAGGCAGGAAATGCCAAGGAATGTCCTCATTAGTGCCCTCCATCCCGAGCAATTCTCAACCAATAACTGACCCGCTCCCCTCAGGTGGGATAAACTCACCTGTTCAAGACCATTTCCAAGAGTTCCCCAGGGCAATTTAGCTACAATTGCCCAAGTGATAACATGGTTGATAAAGTACCATTGACTGGCTCTCTCCCCTCCTTGTCTCATTTACCCAGTGTTCTTCCATGATTCCTTGATTGCCTCCCAAATAAACTACATGTGCTCATATTCTTATCTCAGAGTCTGTTTCTGGAGTAACCCAAACAGACTTTCATGGCCACTCTGGAGTAATCCAAAGATGCCTTTCATGGCCACTCTCTCTACAGAGGCTGCTTTTAGTTGCTCAAACTCATTACCTGCTTTATTTCCTTCATAAAACTTATCACATTCCTTAAAAGTCTTGTGTACTTATTGTTTACTTGTTTTCTATTTGTTTTTCTGGAATTTTCTCTATCTTCTCAACTATTGTGGCCCTTTCACCTTGTCTAGTACCTGGCAGATAATAGACACTCAATAAATGTTTGTTAAATTAATAAATGAATGAACCAGGATTACTACTTCCTCCCTGTCATGCCAGGGTACACAATAACTGTATTTTTATGCAAAGACAGGCGAGATTATCTCAATGAGAATTTTTATGCTACTTCCAGCCATACAAAGCCATCAGAACATGGAAATATTCTAAAATGTTCTGATATTGTTAAAGGAACAAATGACAGAGAAAGACTGCAATCCAGGTTTTCCTAATTGAAGTCTACCTAGTGGGATTTCTACTGCACTTCACTATTACTAACTTGGTAATGCATAGGTCCCAGTTTCCTTTTTGGGTATGGAGCTGGATCTGTATCAAAACGTTCACAGCTCTCGCTTCCCTGACTTTCCTTGTGTCTGAAGTTATGCAATTGTCAAGTGGTTGCCTAAGGTCAGGGGTACAGCTGTGACCAAAAAACAAAGCATTCATGATGGAAGACAAATTGGCCTGGGTGACAACTGAACCCTGGGTCGTGGCCTTAACATATTCTCCAAACGGGCTGTGACCAGAAGCTGCAATCCCTATCTTTTTATTTTCTCCTTCCATTTTGCTTAAACACGTTTTGTGTTTCTAGCCTGAAAAGCCCATCATAGAATATTTTGTCCCTCTTATGGCTGTAAAGCTCAGTTCCTTTCACAGTAAAATTCATATAATACTGTCTCCAGTACACACAATCCACCACAATCTGCATATTTTTCTCATCTCTACTGAAATGGCTCTCCCCAAAGTCACCCACTCATCTCTAAATGAAAGTATCTTTCCGTATTTAATTGCCTGCCTATCTTGTTTTCCTAAAATTTTTCTTTTTCTATGACACTGCCAAGGTGAGCACACGGTAGGTGCTCAGTAAGTACCTGTATGTGGCTGTGATGATACTCTTGCCTCTGAGGCTACTTCTCTATCTCTTTCACTGTGTCCCCACCCTATGGAAACATTTTCCAAGGTTGTGTCCTTGTCCAAGACCGTTAAAGATCAAAGTGCAACCAAGAAATCACCCACAGACAGTTTGGCTATAATGTCTGTTCTATGAAGAGACATTATAGGAGACATGGATGAAATGGCTGATGAGTTAATAGAGAACCTGAAATACTAGTCCACCAAATGTGTTCTTGATTATAGGAACAAGAGAAGCCAGCAATGGTGCTCCATGCATATAACACTCTGCTGAATGCTAAAGGGGTTCATATATATATATATATATATATATATATATATATATATATATATACCTACGTTTCACATCCCACACATACACACACTCTCACAAACGTCTATCTATAATAAGGGAAAAATTTTTATTATATAGTCTTTTCAACTTTTAAAAAAATTTTGAAATATGGTAATTAGGATGTCATAAAAATAGTGGCGTGAGGTGAGCCTCTTGAAATCTCCCCAGGAATTTACAACACAGGCAAGATGAAGAGGCGCACTACTGAATGCACCTAAAGTTGGGCAAATCACACGAGCAGGGGAGGAGGAAAGGGAGAAGTGTGGAGATGGAGCCACGGGCACAGGACGCAGACCTAGCTCAGTGCTCCGAGCTCGCTGCTTTCCGGAACTACCGCAGCTGCGGGAGAGGGAAGAACTCGGACTGCTAGGGCTCTGCGTATGGCCCACAGGGCTGAGGGGACAGCATATAACACGGCTGAACCCAACGCTCACGGCAGAGACCTCGGAGAAAAGACTGAGGGAAGAAGGCTGAAAACGGTGGTTTAAGGCCTCACTGCTGAGCAGAGAACAGAGCCTTAGGCACTGAGACTAGCCGCCTCCTCCCTACCCTCCCAGTGCTCACCCTGCCCGCACCTGCCCGGTGCTAGATACAGAACAGTAGCAGTGTCAGATCAAATGAACAGAATATGTGCAGTTCTGAGAACAATGGTCCACAGACCGGACTTGCAGCCCAACTAGTTCCAGCAAAGAGGAAGGAGCAGTGGATGCACGACTGGCTGTGGTGGTGGTCACCGCCATTACTCTGGGCTACCTCTCACAACCCAAACGCACCTATCCTCACCTATCTGGGCAGATCCCAGATAGGTGGGGACAGGAGTAAACAGAGCTGCTCAAACACATGGGCTCTGAATCTGGTGCATGAAGAGCTTTGGAACTTCAGAAGCTCTGCACATCCCCCACGGAGTTGGTGCCCTATGACCCAGATGAACTATTCACAGAGGAAAAGTCTGCCTTCCAGGGAATCCCCCCATTGTGTGAGAAGCCGGAATAGTGCAGAGAAAATATAACACTACAATGTGAGAGAGAATAAAAGGTTGCAGTTGGAGAGAAAATAAAACATTCTACCAACACCTACTGGAAAACAAAAGAAAGACCTCTTTCTATCAACCTGTTGCAGAACCTACCCCTGTAGATGTCTAGGAAGAGAAATAATAAATCACAAATTGACATGAATAACCAAGGTAACAAAACAGCTCAGAAAGAAAATGAAAAGTCTCCAGAAAATGATCTTAAAGACATGGAAATATGTGACTTAAATGACAGAAAATTCAAGATTGCAGTTCTTAAAAAACTCAACAAGATGCAAGAAAACACAGATAGGCAGTTTAATGTACTCAGAAACACAATCAAAGAACAAAATGAACATTTTACCAAAGAGATTGAAATTTTAAAAAAGAACCAAATCGAATTTCTGGAGATTAAGAACTCAATAAAAGAAATGAAGAATGAAATAGCCAGCTTAGGTAGTAGAGTTGTCCAGATAGAGGAAAGAATTAGTGACATCAAAGATAGAAATCTGGAAATGACACGGATGGAAGAAGAAAGAGACCTGAGACTTAAAAGAAATGAAATAACTCTATAAGAACTTTCTGAGTCCATCAGAAAGAGCAATATAAGAATAATGGGCAGAAGAAGAAAGAGAGGAGGGAACAGAGAGTATATTCAAACAGTCAACGAGAACTTTCCAAATTTGTGGAAAAAAATTGATACTTCAATCCAAGAAGCAAATAGAACACCTAATTACTCAACCCCAACAGGTCTTCTTCAAGGCACATTGTATTGAAGCTGTCAAAAATTAACAACAAAGAAAGAATCCTCAAGGCAGTCAGGGAAAAGAAGACGGTAACCTACAAAAGAAAGCCCACTAGGTTATCATCAGATTTTTCAGCAGAAACTCTACCAGCCACGAGGGAGTAGAATCAAATATTCAAACTATCAAAAGAGAGAGATTATAAGCCAAGAATAATACATCCAGCAGAGATATTCTTTAGATATGAAGGAGGAATAAAGACCTTTCCAGACATATAGAAGCTGAGGAAATTTTCTAACCTGCGACCTGCACTACAAGAAATACTGAAGGAAGCTATTCAACCAGCATAAATAGGGATAATTTATAACAACCAAAACATAAAAGTGGGGAGAGTAAAGGCCTGAACCAGAAGGTGGGAATGGAGAAAGTAAGCATGCTGAAGAAAATGGAATACTTTAAATACGAAACTTTCTTTACATAAACTTAATGGTAACCATTCAAAGAAATGTCCAGAACTGAAATATATAACATAATAAAAGAAAAAACAGAGGGAAAAATCATAGAATACCACCACACAGAAATAATAGACAACAACAAAAAGGCAAAGAAACAGTGGAGACATAGTCTTACCAGAAAATGAAAGATAGAATGATAGGAAATCCTCACATATCAATAATCACCCTAAATGTAAACGGATTGAACTTACCAATAAAAATGCATCGAGTAGCAGGTTGGATAAAAAAACTAAACCCAACCATATACTGCCTCCAAGAGACACATCTCAGCTACAAGGACAAAAAGACTCAAAGTGAAAGGGTGGAAAGTGACACTCCAAGCAAATGGTATCCAGAGAAAATCAGGTGTAGCCATCCTGATATCAGATGAAACAGACTTCAGGATAGAAAAGCTAACAAGAGACAAAGATGAACATTTCATAATGATAAAGGGGACCATAGAACAAGAAGACATAACAGTCATCAATATTTATGCCCCCAATCAGGGAGCACTGAAATATACCGAGCAACTACTAACAGAACTAAAGGGAGAAACTCACCGAAACACAATTACAGTAGAGGACCTAAAAACATCATTGACAGCTATGGATAGATCATCCAAACAGAAAATAAATAACGAAATAGCAGCCCTAAATGACACATTACATGAAATGGACATAATTGACATTTATAGAGCACTTTATCCTAGAACATTAGACTATACACTTTTTTCTAGTGTACGTGGAACATTCTCAAGGATAGACCATATATTGGGACATAAAACTAGCCTCAGCAAATTTAAGAAGATTGAAATCATACCAAGCATATTCTCTGATCACAAGGCTTTGAAATTGGGTATCAACTGCAAAAAAAAAAAAAAAAAAAAAAAAAAAGCAGGAAAAACTACAAATATGAGCATATTAAACAATATACTTTTCAAGAACAACCGGGTCAAAGAGGAAATAAGAGGACAGATCTAAAGATACATAGAAACAAATGAGAATGAAAATACATCCTACCAAAATTTTGGGGATGCAGCAAAAGCAGTTTTAAGAGGGAAATTTATATCATTATAGGCCTATCTCATGAAACAAAAAAAAAAAATCCCAGGTAAATAACCTCACGTTATACCTTAAAGAACTAGAAAAAGAAGAACAAATGAAATCCAAAGTCAGCAGAAGAAAGGAAATAATAAATATCAGAGCAGAACTAAATGAAATAGAGAACAAAAAGACAATAGAAATATTTAATGTGACAAATAGCTGGTTCTTTGAAAAGATTAATAAAATTGACAAACCTTGGCTAGACTCACTAAGATAAAAAGAGAAAAGACACTAATAAACAAAATCAGAAATGAAAGAGGGGAAGTTATCACAGATGCCACAGACATACAAAGGATCATCCAAGAATTCTATGAAGGACTATATGCCACCAAATTCAATAAACTAGAAGAAATGGAGAAGTTCTTAGAAACATATAGCCTTCCTAGGCTGAATCATGAAAAACTGGAAAATCTAATTAGACCAATCACCAGTAAGGAAATTGAATCAGTCATCCAAAACCTTCCCAAAAGCAAAAGTCCGGGAACAGATGGCTTCACTAGTAAATTCTACCAAATCTTCAAAGAGGATCTAATACCTGTCTTACTCAAACTCTTCCAAAAAAATTGAAGAAGAGGCAATACTCCCTAACTCATTTTATGAGGCCAACATTACCCTGATACCAAAATCTAGTAAGGATAATACAAAAAAAGAAAACTACAGACTAATATCTCTGAGGAATACAGATGCAAAAATCCTAAACGAAATTCTAGCAAATCAAATACAACAATGCATTAAAAAGATCATTCATCACGACCAAGTGGAGTTTATCCCAGGGGCACAAGAATGGTTCAACATCCGCAAACCCATCAATGTGATACATCACATAAACAAAATAAAGGACAAAAATCATATGATTATATCAATTGATGCAGAAAAAGCATTTGACAAGATACAACATCCATTTATGATTGAAACACTTAATAAAATAGGTACAGAAGGAAAATACCTTAACGTAACACAGGCCATATATGACAAACCCTCAGCTAATATCATTATTAACGATGAAAAGCTGAAGCCCTTTGCTCTACGTTCAGGAACACGACAGGGCTGTCCCCTATCACCTCTGCTTTTCAACATAGTGTTGGAAGTCCTCGCCAGAGCAATCAGGCAAGAGACAGAAATAAAAGGCATCCAAATTGGGAATGAAGGAGTTAAATTGTCACTCTGCAGATGACAGAATGTTATATATAGAAAACCCTAAAGACTCTACCAAAAAGGTATTAGAAACAATAAACCAATACAGTAAAATTGCTGACCACAAAATCAACGTACAAAAGTCCATTGCATTTCTATATAGTAACAATGAAATCTCAGGAAAAGAAATAAAATTTTTTTTAAAAAAATCCTTTTGCAATTGCAACAAAAAGAATAAAATACCTAGGAATAAACTTAACCTAGGATGTGAAAGACCTGTATGCTGGAAACTATAAGACATTTTTAAAAGAAACTGAAGAAGACACAAAGAAATGGAAAGACATTCTGTGCTCATGGATTGGAAGAATCCAAACCATTCTGTGCTCATGGATTGGAAGAACATAGTTAAAATGGCCGTATTTCCCAAAACAATATAGAGATTTAATGCAATCCTCATCAAAATCCCAATGACATTTTTTAAAGAAATAGAACAAAAAATCATCAGACTTGTCTGGAACCACAAAAGACCCCGAATAGCCAAAGCAAACCTAAGAAAAAAGAACACTGCTGGAGATATCACACTCCCTGACTTTAGCTTGTACTACAGGGCAACAATAATCAAAACAGCATGGTATTGGCAGAAAAACAGACACATAGACCAATGGAATAGAATTGAGAACCCAGAAATAAACCCACATAAATATGGACAGATAATTTTTGACAAAGAACCTAAAAACATACAATGGAGGAAAGACAGCCTCTTCAATAAATGGTGCTGGGAGAATTGGAAAGCCACGTGCAAAAGAATGAAATTGGACTGCTATCTGTCACCATGTACCAAAATTAATGCCAAATGGATCAAAGACTTAAGCATAAGACCTGACACAATAAACTGCATAGAAGAAAACATAGGTACTAAACTTATGGACCTTGGGTTCAAAGAGCATTGTATGAATTTGACTCCAAAGGCAAGGGAAGTAAAAGCTAAAATAAATGAATCGGACTATATCAAACTTAAAGCTTCTGCACAGCAAAAGAAACCATCGACAAAATAAAGAGACAACCTACTGAATGGGAGAAGATTTTTGCAAACAGCGCCTCCAATAAGGGGCTAATATCCAAAATATACAAGGAAATCATACAACTCAACAACAAAAAAACAAACAACCCAATTAAAAAATGGGCAGAGGGCCTGAAGAGACATTTCTCCAAAGAGGATCTACAAATGGCAAATAGACATATGAAAAAATGCTCAACATCACTAATCATCAGAGAAATGCAAATAAAAACCACAATGAGATATCACCTCACCCCAGTCAGAATGGCTATCATCAATAAGACAAATAATAAGTGTTGGAGAGGCTGTGGAGAAAAAGGAACCCTTATACACTGTTGGTGGGAATGCAGATTGGTGCCGCTATGGAAGGAAGTATGGAAGTTACCAAAAAAATTAGGAATAGAATTATCATATGAACTAGCAATCCCTTTCCTGGGTATCTACCCAAAAAAATCTGAAAACATTTATCCATAAAGACATGTGTGCTCCAATGTTCATTGCAGCTTTATTTACAGTGGCCAAGACATGGAAGCAACCAAAATGTCCTTCGATAGATGAATGGATAAAGAAGTTGTGGTATATATACTCAATGGAATACTATTCGGTGTAAGAAAAGATAAAATAGTACCATTTGTGACAACATGGATGGATCTTCAGATTACACTGCTAAGCAAAATAAGTCAGACAGAAAAAGTAGAGAACAATATGATTTCATTGATACGTGGTATGTAAAACTGAAAACAACAAAAGAACATGGCAAATGAAGGAACAAAAACTCATAGACATAGACAATAGTTTAGGGGTTCCAGAGGTTAAGAGGGGAGGGCGCTCTAGAAGAGGGTAAATGGGGTCTAATATATGGTGATGGAAAGAGAACTGACTCTGGGTGGTGAACACACAATGTGAGATATAGATAATGTATTACAGAACTGTACACCTGAAATCTATGTAACTCTACTAACAAATGTCACCCCAATAAACTTTAATTTAAAAAACAAAGTTTTAGAAAAACGTAATGTTAAAATAATAGTTACAAGGCATTAAAATAATTTTGTTCTCAAAAAAACAATAAATAAATAAACAAATAAATAAATAAATAAAATATTTGTATCAGACTATCAATGTGGAAAAGAATATGGAACAGAGAACCTAAATCATGTAAGTGGGGAAAATGAATATCTATATACTTGCTTTATATCAAATTCTTTTTAATCATTAGCATACCATGTGGTAGATATCAAAGGCTATTTCTAAACAACCCAGTGTTTTGAAACTCTAGATGAAATGATAATCTCAGTTAATTAAGCTCTTTTTGCCTATAAAGAGCTAGGTAGAGTTAAGAATACAAATTTCAATGTTAGATTTAATTTCTGTCCTAAATCTGTCACATCCTATAAATATAACAATGCACAAGCCATTTAACTTCACAAAGGCTCACGATACACATGAAAACAGATGTCTGTAGGAATTGGGATGCTAGGTCATTTTTTACAGCTTTACTGAGATATAGTTCATATAACATAAAATTCAGCCACTTAAAGTATACAGTTGAGTAGTTTTTACTATATTAACAGTTATGCGACCATAACTATAGTCTAATTTTAGAACATTTTTAACAGTCCAAAAACAAACCTTCTCCATATTAGCAGTCATAACCTGCTCCCCAACCTTGCCCTAGGCTATCATGAATCTACTTTCTGTTTCTATGTATTTGCCTATTCTAGACATTGCACATTCATGCAATCATACACTAAATGATCTTTTGTGAGTGACTTCTTTCAGTTAGGGAGCAACTTTCCAGTTCCCCCACATTGTAACATGTATCAATATTTTATTCTTTTTTTTATCACAGAAAAAACTTCATCGAATGAATATACCAATTTTGTTTAGCCATTCATTAGTAGATGGATATTTAGGTACATCTACTTTTCGGCTATGAATAAATCTGCTACAGATATTCACGTACAAGTTTTTGTGGACATGCGTTTCCATTCCTCTTAAACATATATATCGAGGAGTGGAATTGTTGAATCATATACAAACTCTATGTTTAGCATTTTAAAGAACTGTCAAACTGTTTTCCAAAGTGGCGTCATCATTTTCCATCCCCACCAGCAATGTACACAGGTTCCAATTTCTCCACATTCTTGCCAAGACATTATTTTCCATCATTTTTATTTTACCAATCATCATGGGTGTGATTTGATTTGTATTTCCCTAAGGGTGTATCTTTTGCAAATTTGTATATCTTGTCTGGAGGAGTCTATTCAAACCCTTTGCTGATTTTTTAATTTGGTGGTTTGTGTTTTTATTGAGCCCTAAGAATTCTTTATATATTTTGTATACAAATTCCTCATCAAATATGATTTGTAAGTATTTTCTCCTATTTTGTGTATTATCTTTTCACTTTCTTGATGGTGTCTGAAGCCTAAAAGTTTTTATTCTGATGAAGTCAAATTCATTCGTTTTTTTTCTTCTGTCACTTACGTTTACAGTGTCATATCTATGAAACTATTGTCCACCTGAAGGTCACACAGACTGGCGCCTATCTTTTCTTCTAGTAGTTTCATATTTTTAACTATTACATTTAGTCTATGATATATTTTGAATAATATTTATGTATATGGTGCGATGTAGGGAGCCACACTCATACTTTTGCCTGTGGATATCCAGTTGTCCAAGCACCATTCATTGAAATGAGTATTCAGAACAAGACAAACAAATGAAGAAACAAAAACTCAGACATATACAATAGTTTAGTGGTTACAAAAGGTAAGGGGGAAAAGGGGTTCTAGAATAGGGTAAACGGGGTCAAATATATGGTGATGGAAGGAGAACTGACTCTGGGTGGTGAACACACAATGTGAGATATAGATGACGTATTACAGAATTGTACACCTGAAATCTATGTAACTTTACTAACAATTGTCACCCCAATAAACTTTAATTTAAAAAAAAAAAAAGTTCTTCTATTCCTAGTTTATTGACTGTTTTTATCATGAAAGAGTTTTAGATTTTATCAAGTTTTTTCTGCATCTGCTAACATGATATATGTTTTGTCTTTTATTCTATTAGTTTAGTTTATTACATTGATTGGGTTTTCAAATGTTAAACCATTGCTGCATTTCTAGGGTAAATACCACTTTGTCATGGTGTGTAATCTTTTTTTATATGTTGCTGGATTTGGTTTGCTAGTATTTTGCTGAGGATTTTTGCAGTGACATTCATAATGGATATTGATTGGTATATAGTTTAAACATGATGACTTTTGTCTGGTTTTGGTAAAAGGGTAATACTGGCATTGTACAATGAGATGGGAAGTATTGCCTCCTCTTACTATTTTTTAAGGGGTTTGTAAAGGATTGATATTAATTCATCTTTAAACGTTTGGTAGAATTCACAAGTGAAGCCATTTTGGCCTTGTCTTTTCTTTGTTGGAAGTGCTTTTAATTACTAATTCAACTTTGCTTGATATAAGCCTATTCATAGTTTTGTTAATTCTTGAATCAATTTCAATAGTTTGTGTCATTTTAGGAATTTATACATTTCATCTATATTAGTTTGTTGGCTTATATTTCTTTACAGTATTCTGTTATAACTTTTTTTATTTTTGTAGGGTCAGTAGTGATCTTTTTTTTCATTCCTGGATAAATAATTTCAGTCTTTTCTCTCTTTTTCTTGTTTAGTCTTTGTTTAAAGATTTGTCCGTTTTGTTGACTTTTAAAAGAACCACCTTTTACCAGAAGGTAAGGGGGGTGGGGGGTGGGAGACAAGGGTAAGGGGGATCAAATATATGGTAATGGAAAGAGAACTGACTCTGGGTGGTGAACACACAATGGGATTTATAGATGATGTAATACCGAATTGTACACCTGAAATCTATGTAATTTTACTAACAATTGTCACCCCAATAAATTTAAAAAAAAAGAACCACCTTTTGATTTCATTAATTTTCTCTATTTTTTTTATTCTTTATTCATTTCTGCTCTATGCTCTATTTATTATTTCTTTCTGCTCCATTCAATTGTTTTGTTTTTTCTCGTTTCTTAAGATGAATGATTCAATTATGGCTTTGAGATCTTTCTGTTTTGTGCGTGTGTGTGCACGCGTGTGTGTGTGTGTATATATATATATATATATATATATATATATATATATACTTTTTTTTTTTTTTTTTAAGGAGGGCACAGCTCCAAGTGGCTCATGTGGGGATCAAACTGGCAACCTTGGTGTTATCAGCACCACGTCCTAATCAACTGAGCTAACCAGCCACCCCAATTGTTTTGTTAATATATATTTTTAATAACTATAAATTTCCTTCTAAACATTGCTCTACTTGCACTCCATATGTTTTGGTATGTTGTGTTTTTGTTTTCATTTGTCTCAAAATATTTTCTAATTTTTATAGCAGTTTCTTCTTTGACTCATTTGTTACCTAAAAATGTTACTGAATTTCCACATTTTTTTAATTTCCCAAATGTTTTATGTTATTAATTTCTAATTTAATTCTATTTCATTTGGAAAATATATTGTGCATGATTTCAAATCTTTAAAATACAGTTGACCCCACTTATCTACGGGTAAATATGTTCCAAGACCCCCAGTGGGTGCCTGAAACCACACACAGTACCAAATCCTATATATACTATGTTGTTGTTTTTTCCCTTTTCACTTCAAGGGAGCACTTTCAACCTTCCTTTTGGCATGTTCACATTGCCAGCATCATTATTCTTGCACTTTAGGGCCATTATTAAGTGAAATAAAGGTGACTTGAACACAAGTGCTGTGATACCATGACAATCAATCTGATCACCAAGACAGCTACTAAGTGACAGATAACTTATGTAATTTAGATATGTTGAACAAAGGAGACATTCAAGTCTGGGATTTGAACAGGACAGTGTGAGATTTTATCACACTACTCAGAGCAGCGCACAATTTAAAACTTATGAATTGTTTATTTCTGGAATTTTCCATTTAATATTTTTGGATCACTGTTGACCGAGAGTCACTGAAATCGTAGAAAGTGAAACCACAGATAAGGGGGACTACAATATATTGTGGCTTGTTTTATGGACTAGAATAGAATCTATCCTGGAGAATGTTTCATGTATACTTAAGAGGAATGTTTAGTCTACCATTGTAGGGTGACTTTTTTTATAAATGTTTCTTAGGTCTAGTTGTTCAAATCTTTGATTTCCATGTTGACCTCCTGCTTAGTTGTCCTACCCATTACTGAAAGTGGAGTATTAAAGTCTCTAAATGTTATTGTTAAATTTTCTATGTATCCTTTCAATTTTGTCAGATTTTGCTTCCTGCATTTGAGGCCTTTTTTTTTTCCTTAGGTGCATATGTTTATAATTATTACATCTTCCTGAAGGACTGTCATTCATCATAAAATGTCCCTTTTTTGTCTCTAATAACACTTTTTGTCTTCTGTCTATTTTGAATGATATTAATATAGTCATTCCAGATGTTTTTGGATACTGTTTGCATGGTATGTCTTTTTCCATCCTTTTACTTACAACCTATTCATGTCTTTTAATCTAAGGTGTGTTGTTTCTAGATAGCATATACTTGGATCGTGTTTTCTTTCTTAAATCCATTCTGCCAATCTCTGCCTTTTCATTGGTGTATACAATCCATTCATATTTACTATAATTACTGATGAAGTAAAATTTTTGTCAGCCATTTTGTTTTTTGTTTGTCAAGTATTTTTCTGAATTTCTCAATTTCTGTCTTCTTTTTTGTTAAGTAGATATTTTCTAGCGTATCAGTTAATTTCTTTGTCAATTCTTTTACTACATACTTTCAAAACTTACTTATTTAGTGGTTGCCCTGGGGATTACTACTTACATCTAATTTGTAATAATCTAATTAAATTAATACCAACAGAATTTGAATAGTATACAATTACTTTGTTCTTCTATAGCTCCTTCCCCTCCTTTGTGCTATTATTGTCATACAAACTATATCTTTATACATTTTTTACGGACTTATAACAAATACTTTTCTAAGTCTTTATGTATGCAGTTGTCTTTTAAAATAGGTGAAAGAAGAAATAGTTGCAAATCAAAATATATTTATACTATCTTTCATAATAGGTGTCATTTGCCTTTATTGTTGCTCTCTATTTCTTCATTTGGATTTGAGTTACTGTCTAGTGTACTTTCTTTTAAGCCTGAAGGATTTTCTTTAGTATCTCTTGTAAGGCAGATCTGCAAGCAACAAATTCTTTATTTTTGTTTTTCTGGAAATAATCGTTTGTTTGTTTTTTCTTCAGTCTTAAGGAAGAACTTATCCAGATTCAGGATTCTTGGTTGACAATCTTTTTAACACTTTTAAGATGTTATCTCTTTGTCTTTTTGCCTCCACAGTTTCTGAGAAGTCAGGTGTTAATTTCATTAATGATACCTAGTACATGATATGTCATTATTTTTTCTGGCTGCTTTCAGTATTTTCTCTTTGTTTTTGCTTTCATCAATTTGAGTATAATATGTCTCTGTGTAGATCTTTTTCAGTTTATTGAGGTTCTTGAATGTGTAGATTAATATTTTCCATCAAGTCTGAGAAATCGTTGGTCATTATTTCTTCAAATATTTTTTCTGCCATTTCTCTGTCTTGCATCCTTTAGGGATTCCCATAATGTGCATGCTTATGATTTCCCACAGAGCTCTGTGATTCTGTTCCTTTTTTCTTTTTGTTTTTTTCTGGTCCTCGGACTGGATAATTTCTATTGACCTTTCTGAAGTTCACAGCTTCTTTATTCTGCCAGCTTAAATCTACAATTGCACTTATAGTACATTTTTCTTTTCTGTTATTATATTTTTCAACTCTAGGGTTTCTATTGGCTCTTTTTTATAATGTCTAACTCTTTAATAATATTCTCCACTTAATGAGACATTATTGTCATTGTTTCCTTTAATTGTTAATACATAGTTTCCTTTAGTTCTTTGAGCATGTTTAAAATAGCTGATTTAAAGTCTTTTTCTAGTAAGACCAACATTTAATTTCCTCAGGGAGTTACTAGACAAAGATTTAACTTTTGTCAAAAATAGGAATTTTCAAATAATATATTGTAACAATAGTGGTGTAATTTCTTCCATCCACCAACCCCAACTTTTCTTGCTGTTACTCTTGTTTTTCTTATTGCTGATTATTTATTTAGCAACTTTGCTAGATTCTGTATTCCGTAAAGTGCAAGACCTCTGAGTTTCCTGCTAGATTTCTCTTTTTTAATTCTTATTTTTATTTTTAAATCTGACTTCCTAGGGATCATACTTGGTACAACATAATTCAGTGGTCAGTGAATAGTTGGTCAGAAGATTTCCTTAAATGCCTTGCCTTGTAAACATCCACCATTTGCCAATGGGACCTCTGTGAAAAGTCAGGCCTTAAAACTTTATACAGTTTACAATAGCCTAAGCTTTTACTTACTTACTCAGGGCCTCAAGGTCAGCCGTAGGCCTGTGACTAGTGCCTTCTCCTTTCGTAGTCTTATCTGCATTTGCACAGGTGCAGCCTTTTAGAGCCTCAGGAATATGTCTGAGTCGTTTAGAGTTCACTATGCTTGTCCAGTTCTCCAGGATCTCTCTTTTAATTTCCTCAGCCAGGCTCTTGTTTTCCCAACTAACATCACAGCCTTAGGCAACAGAAATGCTGTCCACAGTTTGCTATTGTTTTAGCAATGTTCTGGTGTAGGCTTTCCCCTACACACACACACACACACACACACACACACACACACACACACTCTGAGCTGAGTTCTAGTCAAATCAAATAACCACTACATTCTGACAATAGAGGTTTACCACAGTGCTTCAAGTTTGTGCAAAATATTGACCGTGCCCTGAGGGTGGTACTTTTAACAAATCTCAGAAACAAAAATAGTCAGCTCTTTCCATTATCTGCATGCTGTCAACTTTTGGCTACCACACTACTGACCTGGAGAGGGAGAGGAAAAGGAAATGGCTCCACATTAATATCACAGACCCTACTGTCTTACTGACCTTCAATAGTTTCTCTTTGGATAGAAGATTTTCAGTTTATTCTACGGCTTTGATTATTACCAGAGTTCTGCATTTGATTTGATTTTAGTGTAGTGGTTTTAATTGTGGTATGTATATTAATGTTGTTTTAGAGGGAGAGTGAACTCACCAAGGTCTTTACTCTGCCATTCTAGAAGTTCACTCTCTTTTTTTCTTTCAACTATTAGAAATTTCTGTCTTGTTATATTGGTTGATCAACAAAACCAGATACTCTCTATGGGATGTTTCTTTCACCCAAAGTACAGGCCTGACACTTGCCATCCTCAAGGGCCACTGTAGAAGTGGGTATACAAATGCCTAGAGAATTTTGCCAAGTACGTATGTAACTATGTATCTATATATGTAGGTAGATAAGTAGGTTGATATGTTTTCCTTCCTTTGTTCTAAAAATGACTTAAAGGAATAAGAGTCTGTTTTACCATGAAGGCTTCAGGTAATAAAATTGGCTGGAATAATTTGTCAGCTGATAGCAAACTTAGGCCAATATATTAAATGATTTTTTTAAAGGCAGAGGACTTATGCAGTTAATCAGAAAGTAACTTTATTTTTGTCTTCCACTGTCCCTTTAATGGTATCTAGTAAGGTTAGGAATTTTTTTCTGCCATTAGATAAAAATTCAGTTAGCTCCTCTAGACACTTGATGGTAATCAAAAGGTATATTATCAGTTTGAGTAACAAACACTGTGTCAATTCAGTAATTAAAATTATCCAGACTAACACTGATCAAAAGTAAGGCTTATCCCACACCCTTCCCCAGTGAAGCCTTATTAAACATAGGGCATTTGCCTTTAGGAAAGAGATTGCAGGTAACTTTTCTCTTTCTCCCTCATTTTTATCCCCCACACATCAACTGCTAATTCTGATCCCTTCCTCTAAGGTTGAAGGAAAGGAAGAGAAAAAAGTTAAAGTGAACAAAAACAATGTTGCTGGACTAGCACCATCATAAACTGCCTTCAGCCAGCAGATAATTAAATCTGAGTATTTTTCCTGTGAGGCTTCCTCGTGTGGTTGGGGTTTTTGCAACACCCTTACTCCAATGCTTAGACTCAATCACCAGCTCTTCTTAGGACCATTTGCTTAAGACCCCAGCTTTGAAAGAAAACCCCCTGAAAGCCCACTTGCTCGTCTATAGCTGCACCATCCTAAATGGCCCCATTGTCCTAACCTTGCAAGCCAGCTCCTAAGGATAACCAGTTTATATTGTTACCTTTCATTGCTATGCAGTTATTCAGGCATCATTCCTTGACCTCTAACTCAGATCACAAGGTTTTACAGCCAAAAATAATGCGAAATACTCTTTATAACCTTGAATCATCTTTACTTGTTACCAATATTTGAGTAAATATGCTAGTTTACTATCCTGTTTCCCCAAAAATAAGACCTAGCCAGACAACCAGCCCTAATGAGTCTTTTGGAGCAAAAATTAATATAAGACCCAGTATTATATTATATTATATTATATTATATTATATTATATTATATTATATTATATTATATTATAGACCCGGTCTTATAGTAAAATAAGACTGGGTCTTATTTTACTATATATTATATATTATATTATATTATACTATATTATATTATGTTATATTATAGACCTGGTCTTATAGTAAAATAAGACCAGGTCTTATTTTACTACAACATAATATTATATTATGTAAAAAATATAATATAAAATATTATTTTTGCTCCAAAAGACTCATTAGAGGTGATTGTCCGGCTAGGTCTTATTTTCAGAGAAACACAGTATAATGATAACCAATCATAGCTAATGTTTACTGAGCTCTTACTAGGTATTTGCCAAAGCATACCTTTATTTGCTTTACATATATTGTTAATTTTGCACACATTATCATATGTAACCACTTTATGGGGTAGGGAAAGCAAACCGTGATATACGTAATATCTCCATTTTGTATATGAAGCTGAGTAACAAGGAGATTGGGCAACTTATTTAAGGACATATAGCTAGTGGGTGGCAGAACCATGGTTTAGCTCAAAACGTCCACCTCTAAAATCCACAAACCTATATACCCTTTGATATTTGGTCTCCCTAACAATCCTAGTGACTCTGACACTAATTTTTTATGTACTCTTCAACAAATTATCTCACCTTTTTCATCTTTAATTTTCCTAGCTAAAAGGCGGGGGACAGATCAGATTCATGAAGGCCCACACTCTTGCTTTGTCATTCTATGGTTTAATGAAGACGCTTCCAGTAGTTTCCTTTCTATAAAGTTATGTCCATTTATTTATATATTTTGAAAAGTGCCATTCATTTAAACTGTCATACGCTAATTGGCTTGAACATTAATAATAACAATCTTTTCTCTCCACACCCATCACCTCAACTCATCTTTATAGCGTCTCTAAGCGATAAGAATATCTAGGCGTAGAGCCTGAAACACAGGTGCAAAACTAACCCCCAAAAATCCAAAAAAAAACCCTGCATTCTGACTCTTAAAAACTTTAACATTGTACTGTTTCCTTGACCTTGAGATACTTGAATTCAATACATGAACTTATCTGGCCTCACAAAACCTAACAGCAGGACCAGAATAAATAAGAGGGGATAAAAGTATAGGACACCATTATCTTCTAACTCTTAAAAAGAAAATTCCTCCCTATCACTTTCTGCAGGATCAATTTTCTTAATAGTTTAGTTATATTTGCTCTGCTCTTCTCCCGTCCTTCATCCTGTTCCCTCCTCCTTGGTTTTCCAAGTTTCTCTTTTCATGATAAGTATGACGGTTTGTATTACACTTTAAAACATGCCTCTTATTGTGCTAGTCTAAACTTGACGTGAAAACCCTTGTTTGTGAGCTGTCTGAAAAGGACCAATGGAGGCCTTGCCAATAAATAATAAAAGCCCAGCACGTGCAGTCTTGATTTGTATGTGAGGCATCCAGAATACAGGTGTGACATTAAAAACTCCTCAAGTGGAGTAATGCAGGCTTATACCTCTAGAAAACATAACTTAATCTCATCAAATTATTATTTGACAATAGGTATAAATCAACTATGGAGAAGCAGGGGAGCAGCTTGTATCTATCTGATGCCATCTCCAAGTCAGCATTTAGCCTAGAAACGGCACGCAATATGTAGTCACCTCTATAACTCACTGTCACTAGCTGATCCATTAATGGGATTCATGCATTTGTTCAGTATCTTGCATCCATCTCAACAGTTTCTGGCATGGATATCTACAAGCTGACATGCAACAAGGCCAGTAAACACAGCTGGTGGAGGTTTAGGGATAGCAAGTACAACACCATGTGCCCATGTGGGACAAAGAGCTTTATTCGGCCCCAGGGATCCAGGCCATACCTTGACCAGCTATGCCTATGTATTATTAACATTGACAGTCAGGGACCTTCATAGTCTATGGTAAGAAAATAGTACTAGGTTTGCATGATATGATAAGTCAGACAAGTTTGAGTTTGTAGTGAACTCTCAGTGATTCATTACTGATAAGCTTATCCAAAAATCAGTTCAATTCGGCTTTGAATGATGTCATTTGGCAAATGGATAGAGCCAATTTACCTAACCTGTCCCTGGTTATACAGTGAGACAATGATGGCCCTAAGTCCAGAACCCATGTCTTTTGACTTCCATTGAGATGATCTTATATTTCTTATCAGATTATTTTCAATTCGTCAGCCAATTCCAATATTTGACCGAATGAGAAACAAAACCGATATGGTTCCGAAGATAGGAAGAAGATATAGACCCAGGGTTCTCAGAAAAGTTATATGTTGAAGACAATCCTGGAGGAGAACAAGAAGATTGGCTCGAATGTTCCATGAAGAAAGAATAAAGCACATCTGCTAATGGTTTTAATTACTTACTTGACTATTATAACTATTTAATAGTAGTCACTCACATTACAGGATTTGGCATATCAGTTTATTTCTTAAAATTCAGTAAGTCAATGAGCTTTGTACATGCCATTCTTATTTATTCTCTCCAAAACAAGTCTGAATGTGAGACTCTGTCACAAAGGTCAGTATAAACCAACTCTTCAACTGTGCCTCTTGAAACAACTTTCTTTGAAAAAACATATAGCTGAGTTGATGTGGATAGTAGTCTAAAGCACTTCATGGAAGACTGAGGTCAGCAGAAAGCATTATCACCATGGTTCCCTTCTAGAGATCTTTATACTCATGAGAATAATAAAGGCCAGAATAATTAGATCACATTTAACAGTAATGCATGCATTAGAAAGTCTGCATAGTGAGAATTTTTTTTAAAAAGATGATTGCTGATATCCACATCCTAATAATTATAAAATAATTTTCCCACCTCCTCCTGCTTGATGAGCCTCTTTCTCACTTACATGTTGTTTTTTCAATCTCTGACAATAAAAGGAAAAAGAAAAGAGAAAAACTGACCACTTCTCAAAGTTTGATAACTTAGTAACACCAACAAATTTCACATTTGGTATTATTATCTCACCTAGGTATTAAATTTCAGCTTTGAAATTTATTAACTCAGTAATTCAAAAACATTATTAGGGGCACAGTTTCTTCCCATCTTTTGGCATTGCATTCCCGATCTGTTTTCTTTCAACTTTCTACTTGTTCCTCATCATCACAACATGGCTGCTGCAGTTCCATGAATCACAGGAGTCACCAAAATTAGAATAGAATAGAATAGAATAGAATAGAATAGAATAGAATAGAATAGAATAGAATAGAATAGAATAGAATAGAATAGAATAGAATAGAATAATAGAATAAATAGTTCCTCCAGTGTGAATATTTACCAATGAGAAAGAGTTGGCAAAAATTCTTCAACAGATCTCCCCTCATGTTTCATTAGCCAAAATTACATTAAATGTCAATGCTTAAATCATTCATTGTTGAGGGCAATAAAATTAGCTATAACTGGTTAAAACTAATCAGGATCCATCCCCACCTTGCTGGGATAAATCTAAGCTTGCAACCATGCCTCGGAGAAGAAGGAGAAGGAGGGGAGGAGGGAGAGGAAGAGAAAGGAGGAAAAGGGGTGGAGGAGAGGGAGGAATAGGAGGAGAAAGAAGAGGAGGAGGAGAAAATAAACCAACAGTATCTGCTCATTTATTAGAGGCAGACGATAGAAATTCTAAACATAGCAAAACAAGATGGAAATCCAAGAGGTTAGAAAGCACAGAAAATGAGTACAATTTGAAGTATAGAGTAGGAGTTAAGGTGGTAAAGCAGGGAATAATCAAGAACGTTAAGCTGCCTCAGTGCAAAACTTTCATTATTATGAAATGAACTCACATTAAAAATGGTGCTAAACAGCACTTTTAAAATAAAATCAATGTTCGCTGGAGTGATCACCAACTGCCAAAGAGGCCCCCAACCCTGATCAGACATTTAACCTGGAGTGAAAAAAAAAAGAAAGAAAAAGAACAAAAAAGAAAAGAAAAACAGAAAAAAACATTAAGACAATCAGAAAGACATTTGTGAACGTATCAACAATAGGTTCATAAGCATAGGCACAGTGGGTATCCAGTGTAAGTTTTGAAAAATGGGTGGTTAAATGAACAGAGGCTGTTTAAAAGGCGGTTTGTGATGGTTGATAGAACTTCAGCTTTAAAATCAGACAACTCTAGGCTTAATTCCTGGCTTTGCTGATCATTAACTTTGGACACATTACCTAATCTTTGCGATAATCAGTGTACTCATACAGCATGAGGACCATATCGCAGGATGCTTGGATGAGTGGAAACAATGCAGAGGCAATGCCTAGCAGAGTGCTGAGAATAGTAGCCAATAGTAACAGCAGTAATGGCAACGGAAGCACTGTTGGTGATGCCAGTGGTTTGTGGCAGTGTCTGTGTACACTGAGGTGACAGAAGCAGTATGATAGCGCCATGGTAGCAATCACACAGAAAATTTATTTACATATCACTGACTATACAGAAGTCATATACTATCAACTGAAAAATAGTCTTCATGTATCAAGAATTACTTTTTTGATAAAATGTTCTCCTTGAGAAGTGCCATGAAATAGTGAACGAAAATTGGAATACCTGCACAGTCACTCAGATAATTCCATTAAACAGGTTACAGACCACCCCCACATCTGGTTTCAGGCAACAACTATGGAGTGAGGTCACTAAGTGGGTCATTGAAATATTAATTAAGGCTTTAAAAACAGCACAAGCTGGGACTTGAGAGACAAATCAGAGATATAGGAGGTTGGACAAGTAAGTTCACAAACTCATCCTAGAAAAAGTGCTATCTACCTCATGGCTGAATATTACTACAGTCACCTTCCAAGTACCCCCCTTGGGAAGCTATGTACTGATACCAGTGCCTAGTTCACCCTTCAAAGCAATTTTGGAACTCTTTCTGGAATGGCCATCAGAGCTGTCATTGTATTACCCTTGATGTCCTGAATGTTATCAAAACGTCTTCCTTTCAATATTCTCTTTATCTTTGGGTAAAGAAAGAACTCATCAGGAGCCAGATCAGGTGAGTAGGGAGGGTATTCCAATATAGCTATTTGAGTACTGGCTAAAAACTCCATCACAGACAGTGCAATGTGAGCTAGTGCATTGTTGTCTTGCAAGAACCATGAATTGTTGGTGAAAAGTTCAGGTCATCTAACTTTTTCACACAGCCTTTTCAGCACTTCCAAATAGCAAATATGGTTAACTGTTTGTCCAGTTGGTACAAATTCACAATGAATAATCCCTCTGATATCAAAAAAGGTTAGCAACAGTGTTGCAACAAGCTCTCAAATTTATTTGTCAGACCTGGTATTTATAAAAAGAGGTAAATTGAACTAGCATGCAGTACAGCAGAAGAACTGAGAGAAGAGAGAATGAAACTAAGAAATGTTTGTTCTTCCTTTTCAAGCAAATTTATCTAAGACTAAAAGTGATATTCTCTATTAGACTCTCATTATTACTTTCTCCATCACTTTAAAATTAAACTCTCAGCCTCCCAGCTCTGCTTTCCTCACTTTGGTAATTCATTAACAGTTATTAGGCACAGGTTTGTGAAAAAAAGAGCTGCTTTTGGAAAGCTGTATAACAAATCACTGTTACCTAAAAGAGTGGGATGGAATAGCATAAACAGACAGCTATAGAAATACAAATGGTGAAATAACAAGATAGTGTCCTGCAAAAAACATTGTGCTTAATTTTACAAAATTATTATGTCAAACTCTCCAAATTTATATTCTATTGTTTGCAGCTTCAATTCATCATTCTATTCAAGCTCATTTTCACCCACTACCAAATCTTAGAGTTGCCATCTTGTTCATTCTTGTTCAACTAATAAAATCTTTCTTTTGGTAAATCCTTCTTTTGAGTTCCATCCTCCTGATGGAGCCTTTTTTGGCCACCCTCGTCCATGCTGATCTCCTCTCAGATCCTTTTGTATCCGTTCTGGTCCTTGGACTTTCACCACATGTATTCCTTTGCCTTATTATAATCACTTTCCATTTAAATATGTACCATATTCTCATGTAAGTGCCTTGGAGATTGGGTCTATGTCTTGGTATTCCCTAGCCTTCACAACAGTATGCCTTTCCAAATGGTATAGTGGAAATGACCCTGAACCAAGTAATAAACCGCGATTTAAACTCTGTATAAGTCAAAAGCCAGAATAAAGGAAATGGAAATATATATTGTAAAGGTCTTAATTGCACATGAAATGGTAGATTGTGATAAGTTAAAGATTCATACTGTAAACCCTAGAACAATCACTCGAAAAATAAAATAAGAGGTATCACTAAAAAGTAAATCATAGGGATAAAATGAAATCATATAAAATACTGAATTCGTCCAAAACAAGGCAGGAAAAGAGAAGAATGCAATTGTTCATAGCAGCTTTACACACAATTGCCAAAAACTAGAAACCACCTAGATGTCTTCTAAGTACTTCATACAATGGAACACTACTTAGCAATAAAAAGGAACAAACTGTGGAGACACACAATATAATGAATCTCAAATGCATTTTGCTAAGTGAAAGAAGAAGGGATAAGCCAAACGGCTGCATACTACACGAAGCCATTTACATGACATCTGGAAAAGCCATAACTATAGAAACAAAGAAGAGATGCATGATTGCCAGGGGCCAGGGTACAGAGAGAAGTGAACTATAAGAGAGCAGAGTTGAGACTGTTCTTTAACTTGATCGACCTTTGGTCCACAATACCTATCACCATTCCAATGAACTCATACTCCATGGAATCATTTAGGAAAACGCTGGTCTAATAAAGATAAAATTGGCTATCGGGGGGTCCAAGATACTCTAGCTAGAATCTCTAGTTCTGGCAGAAATGTGACCTTGGGTTATTAAATATTCTTAATCTGTTAAATAAGAGTTTTTGTCAGGATGAACTGAACAATGACTGTAAAACACGTTTAAAACAATATTGATTCCTTTTCTTTCCCTCCCTTGCTTGTTCTCAAAGGTCACTCTTAATGTCAGCAAATCCTGGCATTATCAGCAGTCCTCTCTCCTTTCAGAAATCTAATTTGCTGTTTCCACGTGCTGTGTAAAGCCAGGTATTAATAATAACACGTGTTAGAATGTGCCTCATACATTATTACCTCTGTTTTGATTGAAGATCTGAGGGTCTCCCCTGTGAATAAATTATGCATTCTTTTCTGGGATTTATGTTTTGTGGAAGCTATCAATGGATTTAGCTGTGAGGAACTTCTGAAGCAAGAAGCAGGGGAAATGAACAGGAACTGAAAAATCTTGGATATTAAAAATAACCCCCCAGAAGACAGAATGACCTCCATTTGTTTATGCTCTCAAGTCCACGCCACAAAGAACTTTATTATACAACTGCCGAGCAAGAGGATCTCCCCCCACATATCTAATAATGATTTGAATTTGAAAATGAGAAAGAAAAGCTAAGGGCAATTTTCTGCCATTGTCTCCTCTTCTCTCACACAGAGAAAAAAAGTAGTTAGGAGGCTATTGTGGTCACTGAGGTGAGAGGTAGTGAAGGACGAAACTAGAAAGGAGGGAGTGAGCAAACACAAGGCACAACTGAGAGGGAACCACCGGGAAAAGTCCTTAGGGCTGACACTCTCTTAACCCTGCCTTCACCTTGATCCTGCTCATTAAAGTTGAGTCTAATATTTCAGGTTTGACCAGAAGGATTATGGTAGCTCAATCAGAAATGGAGAAGTTGGGAGAAAGTGATGAATGATGGAAGAAACTGAGAAACTTGGTTCAGGCAGGGTAAGCGTAAGGCACCAGTGGGATGCCACGTGGAGATCCCAGAGGACAGTTAGAGATTTGGTCCTCTGATGAAGGCCTGTGGTTGAGATATACGTTAGGGAGAAATTCCCTCGGAAATACGCATTGGAGCCACGGAATTGGTTGAAATCTCGAAAACAGAGAACAAAGAAAGAGTCGGGGACAGGAAAAGAAGCTTGCAAAGGACAGAGATCAGAGGTCAGGGTGGACGCTAAGAGAGGGGAGGTCCTGAAAAGGGGACATTAGTCAACAGGAGCAAATACTGACACGTAGGCAGGAGGTGAGGTTTAACCAAGCAACAACGCTCCTGTCTCTGATTCCATATGAAACCTAGAGACTGAAGAAGGCAGGAAAACATGGCCACACACAATTCTCTTTCATGGTGTTATTCACTGTGGCATAATAAGCAGAGGCTGCAGCTATCCCCAGACTTGAACCTGGGTCTCATACAGAAAAGTTTAATATGGCAACTATTAAGGTTAAGTTAAAATGGAAAATCAGGCCAGGCAGGAAAACGACAAGAAATATGTGTTTCTTCCTCTTTCTAAGAGAATCGTATACAGTATTTCACCCTGAGAGTCTGTTGCCAGCTCTCAGGTAGATATGAAACAACGAATCAGGTATTACTAACTTAATTCAGTGGATGTTAATGATTATCCACTAAAAGAAAGGTTCAATGATAGGACCTAAAGCAGCGGGTATTAAACTTCAGCTAGCCTCAGAAGCACTCGTATAACTCCTGAAAACATAGATGACTGGGTCCCACCTCCAGCAGGTCTGGGATGGGCCAGAGAATAAGCATTCCTAATCAATTCCCAGGTGGGTCTGCTGCTGCGGTCAGTCCACAGACCATACTCAGAGAATGATGGACCAAATGGTTCATCATCAGAGAAACATAAGTGGCTTGGGGCTATTTATTTCAGAAAGAAGAGTATAAAATCCTGCAATATATTATGATCATGAGATGGATCATTTCAACCTTCTCCCAGTGAAAATCAAAATCGGCCTTCTACCATCAGAGGCCACGTGCTTAAGGAGCCATATCACCTATAGATGAAAATATACTTGTATCACCTACAGATTTAAAACAAAAACATAAATAAATGCACGGAAATCTCCTTATCTGATACGTCCTGGATCTCCAGAAAGAAAAGATCTCTGTTGGTTAATTCTTTCCATCCCAATTCAATATAGCCGGACCTTACTTATTGAGCCTACTCCTCACATTTGCACCCAGTCTTTTTCTTACTCACTTAGGATAGTGAACTTCTTGACAGCTAGAATCTAATTTATCTAACTAGACCCTCAGTACCAGGAACAGGACTTAGCCCGCTCTTTAACTGAGGAAGGAAGGAAAGGAAAGGAAGGAATGAAGGGGGGAAGGAAGCTAGGTAGGTAAGTAGAGAAGGAGGGAGGGACTGGAGGAAGGAAAGAAGGAAGGAAGAAAGGGAGGAAGAGAGGGAGAGAGGGAGGGAGGGAGGGAGGGAGGGAGGGAGGGAGGGAGGGAGGGAGGGAGGGAGGAATCTGGTTTAAGTCCCCTCTGTCTCTACCTTATTTAACACAGGTGACAAGGCAGTTTGTCCTTCACATTACTCCCTCTCTGACCATCAGGCCTTGCTATTGGGCAGTTCTTCTCTGGACTTGTCTGCTTTACTTGACTTTCCCATCTTCCTCCCCCCCGTGTGACCCCTCTTCTAGCCATGGTCTCTCTCATGGCCCACCCCTTCTAGGTGAATTATCAATTGACAATCCTAATCAATACCAGTTCCATAGCTTGAACTGCCCATCACTCTCCCCATCACCCAGGCCCAAATCCCTGTTATCCTTAAGTTTTTCGTCTCCTTATGGCATATTCTCAGGCAGTCCCCAAGTCCTCTTAATTCTTCCTTCATGTGTTTTCCCGTTGGTCCCTCCTTCTTTCCCAGCCTCATTAGCTCTATATTTATGCCTAGACTGTTAAAACAACTATGTAACTGGGCTTCCTATTCCACTATTTCCCTCCTCCAACTCATCCTACACACTTGCCACATTAATCATCTTTAAACACCACTTTCATTATCATAGTAGCAGTTATTCTTTATGAAGTGCACTTAATATGTGTCCAGTGTAATGCTAGACATTTTATATGTATTATGTCATCGCATTCTCACCCCACAAGATGGGTATTATTATCCCCATTTTAAAGATGAGATAACTGAGTCTTACTCACCTATAAAGACTTGATTAAAGCACTGTGTTTCAGTACCTCCACAATCTAACCCACATTCCTAACACTTTCTCTCACTCTTCTTCAAAACCTCTGTTCCAGTCAAAATGGTCCACCCACACTTCCAGATGTGCCCTCACCTCCCCACTTTTATGGTTGAGCACATCTCTGAGTTGACACAGATCGCTGACTACACTGGTGCAGAGCCCATTAAAGAGCTCACAATGCTACTGCATGAGCGTACTCTGCTTCTAAGAAAGCTGCGAGCATAACTGACCCATGGAATCTGACCACTGTAGCCACTCAAGTCAGTCAGGCTCAGTAAGTAATGTTCTCCTATTTCTTGGTTACTGAAGCTTCTCAGTCCCCAGGTCCTGTTTCATATCATTCCTGAGTCTCCAGAATATGACCCAATACATCCTATGAATATAGTAACACTGTCACTGGGGCTGAGTGTCCATCCAGGTCACCAGGCATTCAAACAAGCAGAAACTCAAACAAGCATAGCAAAATCCACAGATAGACAGATGTATAGATATAGATAAACTATTAGTCAGAGTTTTTCAGAGAAACAGAATATTTATACATGCATTTATAAATGTGCATTTTATATATATATATATATATATATATATATATATATATATACATATATATACATATGTATATATACATGCATATATATGTGTATATACATGTATATATATATGTGTGTATATACATATATATGTTTATATATATGTGTATATATATATATATATATATATATATATATACACACATATATACATATATATATATGATCGATTATGAGACTATGCAATTATAGAGGCTGAGAAATCCCAGGACCCATCGTCTGCAAGCAGGAGACCCAGGAAAGCTGGTGGTATCATTTAGTCTGAGTTTAAAGGCCTAAGAACCAGGGAGTCAGTGCTACACATCCTAGTCCAAGGGCTGGAGAAGGTGAGATAAGATGTCCCAGCTCAACAGTGAAGCAGGAAAACAATTAGCTAATTCCTCCTTCCTCTACATTTTGTTTTATTCAGACCCTCAATGGATTGGATGAGGTCCACCCACACTGGGGAGGGCTGTCTGCTTTACTGAGTCCACCAATTCAAATGTGAATCTCATCTAGAAACACCCTAACAGACACATCCAGAAATAATATTTAATCTGGGAACCCCAAGGCCCATCCCGCTGACATATTAACTATCAAAGATAAACATAAAGAATATAATCTAAATGTACACGTGTTTATCACGTGCTTTCACTGGGTCGGCATATGCATTCACGCACACACAGATTATAGAGTTCAGTTTCCCTTGGTGATCTCTTGCCTCACTCCCCCACAGCATTCAGATCTCCACTAAAAGATTCCTCCTCAAAGAGGCTGGCCGTGACTATCCCAGCTGAAATGTCACCCTACCTCCCTACACACTGCTTGACTCTCCTTCATAGATCTTATCTCCACCAGATACTCTACCACACGCATCTCTGCCTCACTCAAATGATGCGTTCAGGTAGGTTGCCTATTTTTCCCTGTTGTAATCTCAGAATCTAAAACAATACTTGGCAATTCAAAGGCCCTCAATACATATTTGTGGAGAGAATGAACATTGGGAAGATGACTATAAAGTAATGAGAAAGAATAAAAGCCTCATTTGAAAACGATTTCATTTTAATTTAAAGGTAGTATATACCATATTGAGTTTGTAATTATATGGAAATGAGTGAGATTATTAAGAAGTACATTCCTGCCTTTTTCAATTTTCCAATGAGTGTATATTTAACCTGGTTCCAACTCCACTGTTCACCTGGTGGCAAATGACCGAAGTGTAGGTATAACTTCTTGTAATAATAAACACCTTCTATAGGATTGCCTGGCCATTTAAATCTCACTTGGCCTATCGACTGGAACAGATGTCCAAGTATCAAAGATGGTGACCAAACATGCATATGTCCTATTTCGTGCTTGATGGCAGGAAACATTTATAAGTAGAATTACAAAGGGAAGTAGAAAGTCGGAAGGGGAAATAGAGACTGAAAAGTAAGCACCATGATTCAGATTCCCTTAGAAGAAAATGGAGTTTTCTTATGGATCTTCCAGATTTTGACCAAAAACTGAGATTTTCATGTCACCCTCTCCCCAGGTCATAACTACCAATTATTCCCATATTTTCTTACTATGCCCACGTGACAAAATTTTACCATGTCAGGACATAATGATGAAAAAATAATTGGTGGTGATGCACCTTATCCCAAACAGAAGACAGCTGTGCAAACCTTCAGACAGACCCAAGGGAGACACGGGGCTTCGGTGCTTCCAAGAAGCCAGGATACTCTTTGATCAACCCCAGGAAACCAACACTCACCATCCTCGACATCATGATCCCAGAAAAACCACAGATATATCCATTTCAAAAATATGCTAGCCAAGATACATGCTGGATAAAGGGAGAAAAGCAAGAGAAAGTCCTAATGAAAAAGCAATGGGGGGCTGGCCTCCAAATGTAATTGCACCTCTTTTAAAGGGTGTTTGTGCAGGTGTGGGACCAGCCAGTTCTGAAAAGGGGGCTTCCCTTTGGACTGCCCTGGCCACATATAGTTTGGCCATGATGCACTGTGGCTTAGCTAAAGCCGGGCATGGTGGGGAAGTCTACTTCTTTACCTTAAAATTAATCCTCCTCCATAATATGTATCATCACTCCATGTTTTGTTTTGGTTTGATTTTTTACTTTGTGGTACTTGGGGGGGAAAAAAATCCTGACTATTTTTGTGTTTGATTTTTCTCTCACTTTTGTTTCTTATAGAATGAAGTCTTTGAAAGTTACCAGGCAACAGAAATGCAAGCAAATGGAGAATGGTGTGTAGTGAAGCTCAAACAAAATCAATCAATCATTTATTTGGCACCTACTATATTCAAGACACATAATAAATGGACACTTAGAACGATGGAACAAAGAATTGTAGAAATCAGGACTTTTTCTCAATAATATATTTCTTATGAGAGTTATTCCACTGTCTAGAAACAAAAAGAATGGCAATTAAATAATTTTAATGGATATGTCTTCTTTAAGATTAGCATTCCAAAGACAATCAGAGTGCGAAGACGTTCCAGAAAAAAATGATTCTCTACAATACTTCTATCTTCCATTTGACCCTTCAGATCCACTTTCTATCCTTCTCCTCCCTGCTCTGTGCTCTGAGAGGCTGATTTCTGTGGGTTGTCTATAACAAGGAATCTTTTGTCCTCTGGCTTCTGGTGTATTTGGCCAATGGAAGGCTCTGGCAGGAAACAGGAGGGAGAAGAATAAGGTTGGGGTATTTATTTCTCAGAAATCTTCCCACAGAGCCAAGTAGGACTAGCTCCGTCACTTGACCAACTCCTCCCAAGTTGAACCTACTCATATAACTCTTTTTCTTGGTCCCAGTACCTGCTCAGTTCCCTTGCCTCTCAGCCCTGCATGTCTGCTACGTTTATCATTTCCCTGCAGCCTGCTCATAGCTTTGCAAACACTCCCTTTATTAAACTCTCTTCAAATTGTCCTGTCTACTTCCTGCTAGGACCAGAACTAATGCACATCTCAAGCCTGTTAATGGAGGATATGAGCTAGAGTGAGACGAAGCCAGTGCAGATAGGGAGATAGTGCAAAAGAAAAAGCAAGAAACATGTGACATAATCCTTATCTTGGACTAGATGGGAGAATGTGAGGTACAGAGCCCAGACACAAAGACTGATCTTAAACAGAAGCAGCCTCCTAGACTGAAGAAAAAGAAACTGAAGTGGTTGCAGATACAAGTCTATTTATCACTGTGTGGACAGGAAATTAGGCAGTTTACACCTGATGATTTTCTTAGTGAGGTAGGAGTCAAAGTCATTCACAAAGAGTGAAGGAGCAAGGAGCTGGGAGGAAGGTAAAGGACCTGAGGTTGTGTTGAAAGTATGGAACAGCCACTACAGGATGGGAGTGTTCTGACCTGGTGCCGTAAACTGGATTCAAAGAAAAGTCCAGGCAATTCTGGAGCCCATGATTCTGTCATGGCACCAAGCTACTTAGGAGTGGTGATTTTTCTCCAGCAGCTCTTAGAAGTCCTGATATAAGAATGGAAAAGTGGATGACAAAAGTGATCCAAGGGGCAGCTGTAAGGCCAGTAAGATGAAACTGTTGCGGTACTAGCACAATAATTTAACACAGTATGAGTTCTGAAGCAGACAGATACTCAGTGCAATGCTTTGTGGTGACTTCACCTGAGGCAAAATATCTAAACTTTCTTGGTCATCTGTAAGTTAGAGATAATAATAGTGTCTAACCATAGAGATTTTTCTTAAAGAATGAATTATGATTATCTATGTAAAGTGGTTAACAACATACCTAATGTCAACAATGTGCTAAATAAATGTTGTCTTTTGTTATTACTCATAAAGTGTTGAAAATGATGGGAAAAAACAATAGTCAAATAATGCAATGGAAGTCTAGGCTAAATGGAGAATAAGTCAAGTCACAAAGGAGGCTTGTGAATTGAGCAAAAGGAAGGAAATGATGGATTGGAGATCATAGTGAGGTCCAACCCCCGCATACTGGGGGAAAGAGAAAGGACTAAAGGCATAGAGAGTTGTGGGTAAAGAATGGTTACTGGAGTTTATGATTTCAGAGGCGATACAGAGCTAGTCCAGACATATGGGATACGATGTTCCCCTCCATGGCCTGGAGACAGGACTCATCCATCATAGCACACAGTCCTGTTGAAGATGGAAGAGGACTGTGAGTCAGATGGCAATACCTTCAACTAATGAAGGAGAATGCCTGAAATCAGACAATAGCAGTGGTCTGCTTGACAAAGGGAAGGGAGAAATTGTTGATGGCATGTTTGTGCCGTGTGAGATGAGGGAACACTGTCTATACTCAAGAGATTTACAAGAAGATGGTATCCTTTGGAGAAGAGCTAGTTTCCCTTAAAATGGAATGTGAAGTAATCTCAAACATCAGGCCATAAAGTCCTTTCTTAATGAAGTAATATATGATTAAATTTCAATTTTGTTTCCAAAATATATGTTTCAGTTTACAGTAAAATAAAGAGCATTCTTCATTTTTTAAATGGAAAAGGTACACATGTACATATGATAAAATATTTAAATCTGTATAGGCAAAAATGAATAATCTTTATTTTATATATAAATTTCCATTTTTTTCCTTTCTTGGTTTGAGAATCCAACATAAAAGTTGTATTTTAAGGAAACTTATAATATGAACTTTAATAGTGTACTGACATAAGCAGAACATTTTCCATGAAAGCACTTCTTTATCACATACCACTCAAAAATAATTTAATGAATTCTAAACTCTAAAAAAGGGTCAAAAGATTTATGAAATATTGCAAAGGGGGACTTATAAATTTAAACATGTAGTCAAGTTAAGCAAAGTTAAGGGAAGGTATTAGAAGACTTCTGTAAAGAATAGTCTCCTTACAGAGACACAGGAGATGTTGCAATGTTTCTAACAGAGATGGTGAGCAAGAGTGCAGCACTGAGAGAGGAATGTAGGAGTGAGCACAGGGGTGAGACGAGTAGGGAGTGGGAAGATAGAGGACTTGGAGAGGCTGCATTGTAGGTGACATGGTGACAGAGATTTGAAGTAAGATTGGGACTGGCTGGACTCAAGTTTTCATTTCTGGCAGGCTGAACATTCCAGGGAACAAGAGGCATAGTGAACTCAAAGAATGTGTCCCGGCCAACAGACTACAAATTATTTTTGCTTTGAAATCCAAGCAGAACCCTATTGAGGTGCTATTTTGGTGACTGACGAGTGGCAGTGGAGATTGCAATAAGGGTCAGAAACCACGACACCTAAAGGCAGACTCTGCACAGATAGTGGAGGTAAGTTTAAGGACTGTCAAAATTTGCTGTGGCTGCAGTGATATCTGAGAGCTGAGATCCACGCCCTGGAGAATATCTGAGGGGCCAAGAGGCCCTGGGCTCCAACAAGGATGCCACTGGCCGCAGGTTAAATACAAGATTAAAAACAAAGATCAGCTTTGAATGCCTCTCGAATATCTATTAAAAACAAGGTTAAGAGGTTTTTTTAAAGGCATAAATCTACAAGGACAAAGACAATAGAAATATATCATTCTCCTCCCCTCCCCAGTCAGGAAAAGACTGGTTTTTGCAAGACATTCTAGCAAGAATGGCTTAAAGGCACGCCAGGCACAGCTGAGGAAAAGAGTCCTGCAGAGAGGTTACAGGAAAGTTTACATTCTAAACAGTGAGGCTCACAGTCCCATCCTCTATTTGACTTCTGGAATAAAAACAACCACGCTTATAAGCTCCTAGCAGAAGATTAAAATATCCCTTTCTGGATAAACTGACCAGCCCAATGAAATAGTCTGACCCAATGATCCTACAGTGAGGCCACCAGTTGGCAAGCCTTGTGCAGATTACCTTTTCTGAATTTTTCAAATACTAAAGACTGCCATGGATCATCAGATATTTAAGGAAAAGCAAGAAAAATGATGTCCAGAGACCAAAATAAATAGACAAAAAGAACCTGAAAGGAAGAGAAGAAAAAAATTGTTTTCATTATCACTAATGTCCTCACAGAGATAAGAAGAGATATTGAATCCATGAAAAAGAACATGATGCTATTTTTAAGAAAAGAACATTCCAAGAACAGGAAAAATTCTTGGAAATTAAAAATATGAGAGCACAAATAAAACACTCAATATAAGGAAGCCAGACAAGAAGATAAAATATTTCAAAGAATAAAACAAACAGATTTTTAGAGCAGAAGCTAAAAATGTATGAAATTTAGAGAATTAGTATTGAAGTAACATGTTCAATATCTAAACATTTTGATACCCAGAAAGAAAAATTAATTACTACACTAGTAATACAAAAGAGTTCACAAAACTACTGATTATGAGTTGCCAAATTGACAGGACCTAACAAGGGTCCAACATAATAAATACTTCTTAAAATATTCACACCTTGGCATATCATTATGAAATTCCAGAACTCCCAGGATAAAAACAAGAACCAAAACATTTTCCAAGAGAAAGTAAAAATCATACCAAGGAGTAGAAATCAAAATAACAATGGCCTTCTCAATGACAACTCCAGAAGTTATGAAGCTATGAATCAATTAATTCCTTCACAATTGTGAGAGAAAATAATTTTTACCTAAACTTCTATACCTAGCCAAAATATCAAACTAGAAACTAAAAACAAAAAATCGAAGATATTTTTTGTAAAGTGTTGGATAATTTACCTCCCATGCCACTGAACGATGCTGTTTGCCAAAACAAAGAAGTAACTAAAGGGAGAGGATAACTCAGAATCCAGAAAATTTGACAGCATGGGAGACAAAGAGAAGATCCTAAAACTATCTAAAGAGTCAAAACTTATCATATACAAAGAATCAAGCATCAAACTATGTCAGCCTTTTAAAGAGCAATACTGCATGCTAGAAAATAATGAAACATAGCCTTGAAAATTCTTAGGAAAAACAAATTTCAACCTAGAATTCTTTATTCAACTAAACTGTTAATCAAGTGTTGGGGTAGGCAAAGATTGGTTTGTGCTCATGCTACATAGGATTAGATATTAGAACTATCACTTCCTCCTGTGGTTATAGGGGAGGTGGTTGTTTCTACCATAAGACCACAGCCCAGGCATCACCTCTACCTGCTACACCATTTGCAAGCAGACTTACCATATGTGGCACAAGCTGTGCACTGCACAAGTAAGGTAGATGGTGGGATTTACATAAGATGTGATGTCAGTGGTGTTCTCTGAAGTTGTTCAGTTTTGGAACTGGTCTCAGTCATAGCAGGCACGGAGAGATAAGCTTCTAGCAGTTTAAGCTTGAAGATTACAAACCTGTGAAACGATATTCAGTGTCATATGTTTGGGGAAGAGCCAGACAGCAATCTACCACTTAATAAATAAGTTCAATTCTCATAAAAATAATGCTGTGGAGCTATGCGTGTTATTGCAACATAAACGTGCTGATCATATTTTCCCTTTTTTTACAGCCTATCAATTCTAAATAAATGTGGAAAGAATGTAAGCAAAGGTTTTAGATGCTTCAAAGAATTACTCATTCTGGAATCTAAAGCATCATCAAACCTATTGTCTATAACTCATTAGTAAAAGCACATGTTATAATCTCTTTGGGTGGGGTAGGGATAAAAGAATGAAGTACACTATGGGAGTTCACTGAACTCTGTTTCAGAGGAAATCTCTCCAGGTTTGGTATGTAAGTTAGCTAATCTGAAAATTTAAAACCACAAAGCAAAGCACATATCAATTTAAATTCAAAATAAATGCAAATTTAAAATATTTCATCAAAAAAATTTCAGAATCTCCAAAGATATTACAAACTGAATATCAGAATATGTAAAGGCCTTTAAACTGGGTAAGAATTTAGACTATGGCGTTATTGCAAACAGCATTCAAGTACCACCAGTTTATGCATTTCTTAGTTGTTTAAATGTATCTTTTATATTTTACCCTCTCCACCTTTTTGTAAATCCTACCTTCACCTAAAGTATCTTCCCAACCACCCAGAACCTACCCAACTTTCAGAACCAAGTACAAACTTCAGTGTGTCCATCTAAGCCTTTCCTGACCTCCCTATCCTATTGATATAATCTTTGCTCTCATCTGCTGCCCGGTAGCACCATTAGTTTGGAAATAAGTCATAGCCAATGAAGTAACAGCTCTTATTTCTTCAGTTAGGTTTTAAGCTTCTGGAGAGCAAAGACCTTACTTTGGACTCCATGTATCCAACAGCACTTAGCCAAGCACAGGAATACAGCAGACCCTCAGTAGATTCTCACCAATTATTTTTCTATATTATATGACAGAAAAGGAATGTTCCCTTCTTTGCATCAGGATAAAGAATGTATTTAATTAGGAGCATGATGCACGGCCACAGATTCAAAACCTTGCCTAAACAGGAGGGTAAAAATACTGTAACCGTACTTTTACAAACATTTACATTATTTTGAGACTATATCATTTTATAACAATATAAAAAGTGTCTGAAACATGGCTATAGCCCAACTTACTAGAGAGGCAGCATATGACTCTTCATCATGACCCTTTTCTTGTTTTCTGTAACATTACACTCTCCTAACTTTTTACATAAGAGCTCTTTTTCCACCTGATCTTGAAATGTGTGCACTCCTCTAGGATCATTTTTAGGTTCACTTTTTACTCCACGTTCTTTTCTAGGCTATCTTTTATCTAAGCCCATGGTCTCAAGCACCGTGATAGTTTTAAAGTTTACATGTACAGCCCAGACATCTTTTCTGAGCTCTAGAATTATATAGCCAACTACCGCCTCTGTTTGAAACCTCACAAACACCTCAATTTAACTTACTAAATTGAACTCAAGATCTACTCTCCTTTCCAAAACAGAAGAAGCCCAATAAATGGCCTCACCATCTATCCAATACTATAAGCCAGAAACTGATTATGCTTGAATTTATCATTCATTCTCTCCCAACCAATTGGTTGTCAGATCCCCTTTTCCATATTTGATCTATTGTCACTCAATTTATGTACCCATCCATCTCCTCTGCCACCATCCAGTCCAATCTATTGTCATCTGTTGCCTGAGTCACTGCCATAGCTTTATAAACAGTCTCTCTGAAGTCGGTCTTGCCACCCTTCCAACCCATCCTCCATGAAACAGCCAATAGAATCCTTTTGCACAAATATGATTTTACTTCGAGGCTGAAAACCTTCCATTAGTTTCTCACCAGACTTAGAATAACACATGTAGTGGATGCCATGCTGTGGACTGAGGTCTTTCCCTTCAGGACCAACACATATAGTCCCCCAGCTGCTGGGCATGTAGCAGCTAACAGCTCTCAGCTGAATCCCTCTTCAGGATTTGCCTCTGGATAAAGAGATCCACCTCAACCAAGATTGCACACTCTTCCTCAAGGAAGTTCTTTTTCAACCGGTGGTTGACTGGCATTTGAGAAAGTATAAAGACCCCGCCCTCTCACCTAAACTTGTGACAACTCTGAAGGAACCTCCTAATTTCCTTATAGGATAGACTGATATATTTCTTGAGACTGCATTATAGTCCAACTTACCTCTCTGCCTAGTCCTATTCTTTTTTTTCCACTCACTCGTAAGTATTGAGCCCTAGAGGAGTGTTCACCAGTAAACTTCCTGGATGCTAATCTGTGTCTCAGAGTCTACTTCTTGGGGAGCCTGACTTGTGATACTATCTGTAATATCTGACCTTTGTGGACCCTATACCACGCTTCCCCAAGCTTTCTATACTCCTGCTACCCTGGCCTTCTTTCAGTTCCTTGAAAATGGCATGTTTCTTCTGCCTCAGGATCTGCGCATGCCTCAGGCTCTCCCTGGAACATTTAATGCCAGCTCGCCTCTATGGTCCATTCCATCACCACCATCACTTCACCTCTTTGCCTAATTAATTCTTACTCTATATTCAAATCTCAACTCCAGCTCAAAGAAGTCTTCCCTTACACCCAAGACTGGCTAGTTCCCATCTTATAAGCTCTTACTGCCTACCATACTTCTCTTTCAAGGTACTTGAAAGAAACTAAAATGAAATGTTTTGCAATCAATTGTGAAATGTTTGTCTTCTTTGCTATCACATCAGATCCACAGCTCCCTTGTATGTTACTATAGTTCTAACACAGAACTTTGCATATAGTAAGTACTCCAAAAGTACTAAATTACCATATGTAACATGTTTAAAGATAAGTGACATTGCTGGAGCTATATAGTCCAATTCTCTTATGGTAACAGAAAAAAAAATAAAGAGATATAAAGTAGTCAACAAAGTCCTATTCATATATCTACACTAGAAGGATATGTTTATAGCTTAACCCAACCCTTTGTTTTCCTGATAGTAAAAGAACCCATCTCTTGGCCTTCCAACAAAGAATTTCAGAAGTTACATGAGAAACTGTAACTACTCTATTCTACAAAATTGCCAAAGCCCATCAGTAAAGAAATCCAATAAGAAAATGGAACTACCTTATGACCCAGCAATTCCACTCTTAGGTATCTATCCAGAGAAATCCAAGACACTAATTTGAAAAAATGTATGCACCCCTAGGTTTATTGCAGTGCTATTTACAATAGCCAAGACTTGGAAACAACCACAATGCCTATCAATGGACAACTAGATTAAGAAACTGTGGTACATTTATACAATGGAGTATTACTCGGCTATAAAGAAGAATGAAATTTTACCATTTGCCGTGATATGGATAGATCTAGAGAACATTACGCTAAGTGAAATAAGTCAGTCGGAGAAAAACAAATACCACATGATCTCACTTATATGTGGAATCTAAAGAACTGAATAAATGAGCAAAGTAAACAGAAATAGTCTCAGAGATATAGAGGAAAAACTGACGGTTGCTAGATGGGACGGGGGTAGGGATGAGGGAGAAGGGGAAGGAATTAGATAACATAAATTGGTAACTACAATATTGCCAAGGGGAAATGAAAGACAGTTTGGGGAATATAATCAATAATGTTGCAAAGATTTTGTAGGGTGTCAGATGGGCACATGTCTTATTAGGGAGACCACTTCATGGACGGTGTAAATGCTTGACAACTGCATCGCACGTCTAAAACTGAAGCTGAATAATATTGTATGTCAACTACAATTTAATATATATATAGTCACGGGCTATGGAGTATAGCATAGGGAATAGAGTCAATGGAATTGTATTAGATACATACGATGTCAGAGGGGCAATAGATTGGGGGAGGGGGTGTTATCACTTTGTGAGGGGTGAAATGTCTACTACATTGTTTTGTACACCTGAAACTAATAATAAAAAAGAAAGAAATCCAATAATAGCAATCTTCCTAGAAACGTGTTTGGGACAAAAAGAGGAGGGGGTCAGGTGTTAGGAAGGAGATTAACCCAAACCAGCAAAGACCCTGAATGGTAGGGAATGTTCCAGGTTGAGAACAATTGAGAAAACTAGGGATCGAGGTGCCTAAGTGTGTTGGGGTGATGTGGAAGAAAGGAAGGATGTGGGCATATGCAATCCACTTTCTGTTTTTATAATATGCTGCATGACCAACTTGAGTGTGGCTCTTTCACTGCCCCCAGAGTGTAGACACAGAAAGCAGTTAACGACAGCAAACCTGATCTTAAAATTCTTGTACTCACTAGACATGCCAGTTTTCAGATTCTTCTAAAATACAGTTCTGCATATTGGAGTTGGAGAGAGTTGGTTTACATGAAGAAAGCTTCCATCCAGTCTTCACAGGGCGCAGCTCTAGGAAACACTGTGCCCATTGCATTCTTTGCGAATTGCATCCCCTGCAGTTGTGCACTGTGGCAGCCCTAGTCTTACCACGTGGATGACTGATTCCTGTGGGAGTTATCATAATTATATCTTTGGGATTCCAGGATGAGTCAGCAAATAGATGTGGTGGTAAACTGTTTTTATCACCTGCTCCACAGTCAGGTTTCACAGTGAATAAGCTTGAGAAGAGCTGTCGTCTGGAGCCAACTTAGGGTAGAAAACCAAGGGAAAATTCTGAATCAGCCAGAAATAACTCTGTACATGACAGTACATGTGGAGCAAGTATGACGTGATATATCAGCACTCAGGAAGGAAAGAGAGTTACTGGTAAGATTTGGAATGTACTACGAAATCAGTACCAAAGGATGGATAGAGAGAAATGTATGAAACCAGAAGCTTAACATCAAGGACAGAAACCAGAGATGAGCTGAAAATAATTCCAGAACAGACCTTAGAGTCAGAGGAAGCAGCTGGGAGTGCAAGAAATACTGTTGCTAGTGCTGTACTTAGACACAGTAAATTTGGGGCCTGTGAGGGGCTCAGAGGGGTTGCCTTAGAGGTTTTTCTATGGGGTGCTTCTGGAACTGGCCTTCAGCCCTTTATAGCGTTGTGCCTTTATTATGCCAGAGAACTACGCAGGCAGCTGATAAAAACAAATGTATGTCTTGAGTATCAATTACACTCATTCACTGAAACAGACATCTTGGGTCATTCACAACCAAAATCACCTTCACTGACGGGGAATTTGAGTACCTGGATTTTTCATTTTAACCCAAATAATCTGAATAATGGCCTCAACTATTCGCTCCCTTTGTGGCAAAGGCAGACTGAATGTGAGAAAAGCATCTGTGACTAATCAAAACAGGTTCCCACCAACCCCACTCATTCAACCCCAAACATTTAACTGGAAGTTTCCATGGCTGTGATGGAGCTTAAACCTCATTACAGAGGGTTTAGTTAAGGCCGCCAGGAATAGGGAAATGACCCCTGGTCGTTGCAAGGGAGCATAAGTGAACACCTGTAACCCTCAAATAGACAGCAACCCTCCTTCAACTCGCTTATGTTTAATGTGGTGTCTGCGTACAACCTTGAAACGGCAGAGAAGACATTGTTGGTTGAGTATACATACTACTTGGAGACCAAGTCCCCAGTGCATTTATTGTGAACGTATTAAAACAGGAGTGAGCTATACAGTGATCAAGATGACAAAGAAAATGAAGAAATCTACGCTTTGAAAGAACAAAAGACTAGATAAGGAACACAAGAAAGACCAGTGGTCCTTATTCAAAGGCCAAGGCCCTCTAAACACTCTGGCAGACCGTTCTCTGTGCATCTTAGATGTTTAGCAGAGTGCCAAGCCGAGTTGACTCTCCCAGCTATCCAATTCAAAAGGCTGAGTCTGAGAGCCAAGCTTCCCCCTCAGTAACTATACCGCAGGAATGGAACGGCACCAGAAACAGGAAGTTCCTGGCTCCATGCCAGCTGCTTTATTACTTATTAACTTATTTTATATAGCCTTCAGCATGGCAAGAAAAGCTTCCCTTAATTATCAACAGGAATGAAGAAGCCACAAGGGGAAATCAGAGCCAGAGAACTGTTGCTGCGCTGATTACACGCGGCTCTTATCAAAGCTGACACAGGGTCGGGGCTGTGCAGAGAGATACTGGCGCTGGAAGCCGTGGGCCGCGCGTGGGAGAAAACCTGGAAGGCACCAATCAGTGCCTGGTAATTCTGCAGGAATGAACTCTCAACGAGGAGGATTTTTCAGTCTTCTCTCCTCTTATACCAGTCTACAGAAGTGGAACATCGAAGATGCCAGAGACAGAACATACAGACAGTGCCACCTTTCGGGATAGGTGGCCAAAGTGGCAGAAACGGTGGAGCTTGGTTGGAGGGTAAGAGAAGCGATGCAGCCTCAAGTCTTTGTACATGTACTAAAAATGACCATCCAAGCTGTGTAGAAGGTGAGAATGTACTGTGTGGGCTGGAGAACACCTGGGAGACCCTGCCCCTGACCAAATATATCTTTCCTGGTCCCACAGTGTCTAAGAAATCATCATCACAGGATCAGATCCAGTGCTGACTTCTCCCTACTAAAGGTGCTGACACCTTCTCGTGACTGTGTTTGTCCCGTCTACCAGCAAGAGCACTTTGGGAAGAGAAGTGAAAGGAGATACAACAGAATCTTGAAAAGAGTTGAATGGAGTACCATCAACCAACCACCCTTTCCCTGACTTCCCAGGCCCATGAAATTTCCAGAATGTAGCATCTAGAGGATGTTCTGATTTTCTGCTCCAGTAGAGAAATGTCTTATGCCATGTCTTTGGTGAGCCTCCAAAGAGAAGACGCTCCTTAACGCAAGGCAATAGGAATAAGCAAGAAGGAGCAAATGCAGGGAGATGTTGACAGGACCTATTTCCATGGGCACCTCCAGAAAGAAATTCAGTTCTCCTGTTTACAGGCAATCTTGGCATGTATGAAAAGGCCACCAGTGCCTAAAAGACTTTTGCTGCACAAAACTAAGATGTTGTCATGCTAGAAAAAGACTGTGCTAAGAGTCAAGTCAACCTGACCCATGTGACGGCCATCACAGTGAACCGCTAGATGGCACAGGGAACATTGTGTGTATCCGATGGCTGGTGACAGCTTACATTGCCCTGGAGGAGGAAAAGTGCCTGCCTAAAGTGTGCTTGGAGAAAAGAGGTGAACTATAAAAATGTTAACAGTGAAAAACTTGGAAAAACGGGGCAACATTTTAGGAAAGCACATGTTTGTGGAGCTGTGTTGATAAAAAATGGCAGAGTCACGGGATGATACTTCATGACATTTTAGGACAAATGCTGAAACAAGTAGGCATGCATGGAAGATGTGACTATAAGAGGAGAAATGACTAAGGAAAGGATAAAAAAATAGAGAAAGAAAATTTTAGGGTTTTTTTATTTTTATAAAAGGCTAAAATGTAATTGTAAAAACATTTGGCTTGCTGGACCAAGGAAAACTATAAATTTGTATAGCATGTAAATGTATTTATAATATGAAATATCTGTGAGATAAAGTACAATGAAGCACTTTGACAAAATAATGTTATCCATAAGATACTATTAATACAACTGAATATGTCTTCTTTATCCAAGACTGACTTCTTTCCACATTTTTTCTTTCTTGGGCCCTTTGTTCTTGGGCTTATTTCCATTTTCAAACATGTTCTAAACTTCCCTACCTTAACAACCATCTCAAAAAACACATACACCCTTATTTTAATGTTTTCTCCTATTCTCCACCATCCCACCTTCACTCCCCATAATAGCCAAAGAAAAATTGCACACATGGTCTTCATCTGCTACCTTCAGTTTCTCTACATGTTCTCCCTCCCTCCTTCCCTTGCTTCTTAATTCCCAGTAATGTGGCTTCTACCTCCTCACTGCTACTGAAAGGTATGACACTTCTGTGGTATAATAGGCTCTTTCCAATCACCACCAAAACCTTTTCCAGAATTCACCATTTGAGTTTCTCTTTAAACTGTTGAAAGCCCCATCTTTCTCAACTTTTGCTGGGATTCTTCCCTTTCTCCTTTGTTGTGTCTTTCCCCAACCCTCCCCCACCCCCACAGAGTGTCCGTATTCTCTGTACCCAGCTGTCCCTATAGGATAGCTGTACTAGAGTACAGTCCTACCCATGTAACCCCTCAGAGCCTTATGCTTTGGAGATAGGTTCTAGTTGTTTCTGATCCAGACAAAATACTTAAGGACATGGATCTTGGCCAGTGTCCGGGAAAAATGCTACATTTCCCATTGCTGATGTTTTCCTTAGCTTTCCTAGGATAGATATAGATCACAATGACCTAGAAAATACACTTGCTGAGTTTTCTCATTACTCCTGATTCTTTTCTATTTCAACTCTGCCTCTCAAAATGGTGTGGCTTTGTAGATGGTATAGCAGATAGCTGGGAGGGATGGGCAAGACTGGGTTTTGTTTATTGCCCTCACTCTCTGTTCCCAGAGGTTTAGTCACCATCATCTATCTATACCAAATGTATGATAGATCTCATCTGTAAGTATATAAAAACAAACCAAAACCTACAAGCAATCAAAAAGTTTTGACAGTAAATACCTCTGGGGAGGAAAATTGAGTGACTGGGTGAAAGGGGTAAGAGAAAGATTTACTTTTCACTGAAGTTTTTGTATCTTTTCACCTGTGTGCTATGTGCATGTATTCTATATTCAAAAGTAATTTTAAAATAGGAAATGCATAAAACACTTTGTTAGACACTGTTGATATAAAGAAATAGAGATTCCTGGTTTCAAGCTGCTTGTAGTATCACTAGGGAGACAGGAAATAAAGAAAAGAATAATAGATGTATTTTATACGGCCCCTCCACTAACTCACTAACTAATTTTAATCAAGTTACTTAACTACTCTGACTTCAGTTTCTTTATTTGTGGAATGGGAAGACTGAAGTAAATAACGACTTATTTCATTTATTCATTTTATTCATCTATTCAAGGAATTTTTAGTGAGCACTATGTTAGTTGCCTTTTGCTGTATAACCATCCCCAAAACTTAGTACCTTAAAACACAAACCATTTATTTTACAATTCAGCAGAGTGGTAATTTGGGCAGGGCTTGGCTGTGTGGTTCTTCTGTTAGTCTCAGTTGGGCACGTTTATGTATCTATCATCAGTTGCCAGTCAGCTAAGGTGGCTCTGCTTCTGGGACTGGCTGGCTATCAGCTGGGGTAACAGAGGCAATTGGGCTACAATGGCTTTCATGAGGTCAGCTAGCCTGGTCTTGTTCACATGTGGCTTGGGATTCCAAGACTAGCAAGATGGTAAGAATCTCAAAGTAAAAGCTCTTTTCAAGTCTCTGCTTGCATCATGTTAGTTAATGACGTCCCACTGACAAAGTCAAGGCCAGCCCAGATCTAAAGAGTAGGGAAAGAGACTCCAAACTTGATGAGCACTGTAAAGTCAATTACAAGGGGTATGGAAGAGGGAGAAGAATAATTTGTGGCCACTTTTGCAATCAACCACAAGCATTCTTTTTGTGCCAAGTCCTTACCTTCATGGAACTTACATTTTATTCTCTCTGCCGCTGAGTTTCTACTGCTAGAAAATGATAATTATGAAAATCTGGGGTGAGATGGATTGTGGGACAAATCTCAGAAAAGAAATTATTAAGTCTATAGAATTATTAATTTAAGTAAACAAAACCTTCTTGAAAGAGACTATTTTGGCCAAACATTTCAAAATGTTTGTTCAGTTTTTTTGTTAAATTTTTGCCTAAAAATACATTTGCAGACCCAAATGACAGCTTTCCTATGTTTGGACTCCTTAAGAGTTAAGGGAAGTAGTGACCGTTAATTGATTTCCCTTATTGGGGCTCATGGATTTTTTTTTTTTAAACCACAGCTTGTGCAGCAATAAGATATATGACCACTGGGAATGGCAGGAATCAATCCATTAACAATGGATTCTAAACATATACAATGTTCCTAGCACTGGCCAGACACTGCAGGGATAAAAAGAGGCAAATTACCATTCCTTCCATCTGGGAAGCTTGGCATGAAGTTAGAGGGGGGAAAAAAACTAACACATCCAAAGAAAGACAACAAACAATACCAGGTAGCAAACGAAATGAAGATGTTGAATCCACAGTTCCCTCCAAGTATCGAGTTTCTCCAGGTGTTCCAGCTGTTCTTACACTCCCCACTCCCCCATTTCCTGCTGTGTCGAGTGTCCTACAGTAAATTACCCTGTGGAGAGGAAATGCTACTCAGCCTGACATCACTGTGCTCCATCACACCCTCTCACACACCTGCTCCCAACCCCACATCCCTCACACACCTGTCATCACCCACAAAACACTCCCCTCCTCTAACCTATACATCAGCCTATAAATTCACGTCCTAATTTTTCCATTTAGATAAGACATCCTTCCCCAACACACACATACAAACCCAGAACCTCATCCTCCTCAGCAGATACAACTTTTAAAAAATTGCACAAAATATGCACCAGCAAGAATTATGTACTTTTCCTCCTTTATAGTAACTTTGAAGAGAAACCAAAGTCCCTGTGGATAATGACCCAAAGGGCAGAAGAACCTTGCGAAGGCAGGGTTGCCAAAGGGAGAGAGCACTTTCTGGGAGCCAGAACGCCTGAGTTCTAAAGATGATGTTGATGTTTTCTCATGGTTTAATTTGGGGCATGGTCAATGAGACTTTGAGTTTTCTTATCTTTCCAATAAAAGTAATGGATATTTTATCTCCCCCGTCTGCCTCATAGGGCTGTTATAATTTCCCAATGAGATCAGTATGTAAAATCACTCTATAAAATGTAGATTGCTGTATCAATGGGTGAACAGCTCCATCTAAAACCAAGGGTGACACTCAAAATATTTATTGACTGATGTGCATTGGCAGGAACTAATCAAAGAGGACACTTAGCAGTCGGAATAAACATTACCAGTAGAATGTCAGCCCTGTCTCAGTGGATTTCTACATGTAGTATAGAGGGGGAAGTATTATAACTAACAAAATAGGCTCGAGGACAGTATTCTGTGGGTCTTGCCCCACTCAAAAATAATGGTAGTGTAAGTGGTTAAAAACTTCGAAACTTAACAATTTTAAAAGCATGATCATTCTACAATATTACTAAAATGGATGACAATGTGATTTTAATAGTTATATTTCCACACATGTTTAACTATCATTCACTGCCTAAAAGTATAATGGACTAAAAGTCTTTTGAAGTCTTTCACCTCTAAACCTGCTGAATAACAAATGGCCATCAATTGCTGTACACGTTTCTTGTCTTCACTGAAGCTAAGTGAAGTTTCGTGTCCTTCAGACTAATGATCAACGAGCTTTCAGGGAAGATACCTATGCATCAAAAGATACCATCTTTTTGCATGTTACAGTAAGTCAGATATATGGTGCCCTAAACTAGTGGGCTTCAGAGTAACTGATATGCAAGATGTGGTCTCACATGAAATAGAAATAGTCTGAATTTAGGCCCTGTATATGCCTCAAATCCCCACTACCAGCACTTACGCATATCTAGGCATGTCTCACAAACAAATGTGTTAGATTTGCCAATTGTCTGTTTGAAAGAGGAATAAAGAAACCTCCTAGGGGAGAACTCATTGCAAGGGAAGAAAGGGTCAAATTGACAGGCATGGCCAATGGGGTCAGGGAAGGGACAGTAGTAAGGTTGGCATGGTGTTTGTCACTAGACATTGTCACTAGAATTTAAGTCCCATGGATGCACTGACGTAGGTGACTTCATCAAGGAGAATTTGGAGTTTTCAGTTATTAAATTTGGGCCCTTAGCTGTTCTGCTTTGGTAAACCTCTATGCCCCCACATACCCACCACTACCATTCCAACCTCCTCTGGGACCTCAAGCACCCAGGACATCAACAGCTCTGCAGGAGACAGCACTGTGGCATCCACAGGGTGCAGCTGTACCCAGGAGAAGGCCCATGAGTGCCCAGCAGATGGCAGTGGTGCCTGGCCCAGGTAGCCGAGTCTGTGAATGTCCACATACGAGAAAATTCACTTGGTACCTAGCAGACACCACATGGCAGCTCACTGGACTCTGAGCCTGGGCTGGAGGTGGGACGTAAAGAAGGGAAGCCCAAGGATTGGAATGCACATTGTCTACTGAGAATGTTAGATTGTCCCCTTAGCTCAGAGTTCAGGGCTCAGGCCTGGGTCCTTTCCTGTTCTCCATCTCCTTCCATTTTCCAGGTGGTTTTAAAGGCCATCTCCATGCCAATAGCTTAAATTTTGTATCTTTGAAGATACAAAACCTTTCTACTGTACTCCAGACTCATATATCCAACTAGCTACTGAGTATTTCCATTGGATGCCAAAGGAAAATGTCCAAAACTGTACTCCTAATCTTCTCCCCTAAAAATATCTTCAACCTGCACCCTTCTTTATCTCACTTGAGGGGACACTTCATCCTTCCAATCGATCAGGCCAAAATTCCTGCAATCATTTTAACTCCTTATTTGCCCTCACCTTTATATTTAACTCATCAGCAAATGCTAAAATTCTTACAGTCTTTGTAGCTTCTACTTTGGTCTAAGGGATCTCTTGCTGGGATCACTTCAATACATTAAAGCATGGAACTGGAATGAAAACGCTTATCTGTCTAGTGCCAGAAAACAGGAAGGAAAAAAAAAGGGGGCCAGCAATTGAATTTCATTTAAAAACCTAAAATTAGAAAATGTATGAAATGACCTCTATGAGGTTGTCCCTCAGGTAAAATTAATGCGACACGGGGTCCCTATCAAAACCCAGCCATTGCTTTAGGATTTAGCACACATCTATCTTCACACGCCGTCTTTCTTAACAACACGAGTCCGTCGGGCCCTTTTCTGGACCTGAAATCCTAGAGCACTTACAGTACATATGGTTTGTCTAGCATTTGATTACATTCTATCTTGGATTGTATGCTAATCTTTTCACGGGTGTCAATCCTCTTGCTCCAGCTGGGTAATGAGGCAGAGGCCCAGCTTGAGCCAAAAGTGGGATTTGATATGTCTGAGCCGTCTGGCCCGTGTGGTGACTCAGAGATTCAGCCACCATAGGTTATTTGCATATGAGGTTTCTGCTGAAGAAGCTTTTGAGCTCCTGGCTGTGTGCACATTCCAGGATGGGTGAGGGGGAGCCCAGGAACTGGGGAAAGCCTGGTGTCTCACTTCAGATATGAGTTCCCTGCTCAGCTTGTGGGTTCAGGTCTGAACCCAGTAGAGAAGAGATCTGATAGCGAGCTGAGGGAATCGTTTTCTTGGGTAAGTCTTGAGGCAAGGGAGCCCAGTGACTCTGCTTTGATGCCCACATGAGAAAGGGAACAGAGCAGGTGAGCTGAGCATGCTGCTTACTTCTCAGGTTCTCAGCCTAGCAGGAGGCCCAGGGAGGTGTGGGGCTACCAAAAGCAGATTTAGATCTCATTTAAAAAGAAAGAATTCCAGGCCCCCTTCAATGTCAAATGAACGAAGGTATTTACTAGCAGTTTACGTTGGCAGTTCCCATAGTTGGGCTGACTCCCTTCTGAACCTCCAAGTCCTGATATTTGTACCTGATATGTGGCTTCTCCCCACCTCTATTACTCTGGTACATCCAGGGTTGGTAACTTGGGGATAGAGCAGGGCACCCTTGTCAGACACAGTATCCCAGGAGGACCCTGATGGCAGGGGCAGTTGTCTGGGGCTGCCCCCAAGTGCCATAAAGTATATGGTGGGAGGAAAATGAGAAGATTGTTCAGAAGCCCTCACGGGACGTGCTCAAAAGGGCATACCATATTGGGGGCATTGAGGTAGCGGGAAATTGTGTAGAGGTTTCAGTTCCTACCTTTCTCAGGGCATTAACCTGATCTGGAGAAATGTTAATTATCATTTTTACAGTGATCTCATTTGAATCCACAAACCAGTGAGACATGGGGAGCCTGAAGCCAATGCCGACTCCATGAGTGGAAGGCTCAGGGTGTTCACTTATCTGGGGCATCCCAAACCATTAATAGAGTAGATTCTGGTTAATTGGATTTTTCAAAAATAGAAATAAGTAACAGAGGTCCCCTTTGAATCAGGGACATCAGAAGCCAAAGTGTTGAGGGTGAGGGGATCAGATCCAATTTCTAGCAGTGGAATTGGGAAAGTCATATAACCTCACTGAACTTAATTTGCCTCAAAATAAAATTTAAAAAATAGTAATTCCTAGTATGACTTCTTTGAGGGTTGTCAGGGTAATCAACTAAGATCATGTATGTGAAAGTGATTTAAAAACTATAAGGTACTATACATTTAAAATATAATTTATATAATAATGTATCTATGTACATGACCTAAGATTAAGACAATAATTAGAAGAATTAAAATTTTTTAAAGTTTACTTCATTAGCTAAATATTTGTAACAAAACATGGTTGATTAACTATCCAATTCACCTCGCATCATTGAAATTTTTAAAAATGGCCTAAGAAATAAGTTCTTGGCCTTATCGAGTGTTTAAGTCCATTTACTCATGATTAAAATGCCCCACACATGATGAGTAACTTAAAATCACAATTTGAAGGTTAGCTTATTACTTCTAAAATAAAAGATAGCCCATGTAAGTTATTTTGTTTCTTATGCTCTTCAGTGTTTTAATGCCAGATGATGCTTTGTATCCTTCAAAGATTTTCACGTCACTCGGCCTGTTACTCTGCTCTCATTTCTGACTCTCCCAGTTACAAAAGCTGAACGACAGCTCAGTATCTTCCTTCCATGTCACTGATGTCTTCCATGAGGAGACACAGCATTTCTTAGACTTCCATTTCTTAGGGAAGAGACGGCCTCATGGCGTTTTCTAACATCACATTTTCCAATTTAGGGAAATTAACTACATCTCACACTTTGGTTCTGGCACAACATAAATAACAGACTAACACTCTGTTCCCATCAGGCCTTCTTCTGACAAGATCATTCAATTTGTGGCAGAATCTCATAGACATTACAAGGTCTGGAAAAAAAAACATATTCCACCCTATACTGATTTTTGTTTCTTTTGTAATGGTACATAATTAGCATACAATAAAATACATAGATCTTAAGAGAGTTCAGAGTTTGGACAACTGTATATGCCATATAACCAGCTGAAGCAAGATATAAAATTACAGGTATTAGAGAAACCCATCAGCAGCAGTGATGACAAAATGGTAAATCTGGTTTTACACAGCTTCTGCTTGGTAGGCATACACAGTGGATTTCCTGAGGAAATGAGATTCAAGTAGATTTGGGGAGAAAAGACTCTCAACACGAATCCTGTCCAAATCCGATGCTAATTTGGGGTTCAAACATTTAGTAGGTTTGTACACATCTTTGGATATTTTCTGATGTTTATTGCAAAAACATCAGAAAATACCCAAAAAAATCTGAAAAGGAAAATACAAAAGGCTGTTTTATAAATTCATAATCTTATTTCTTTGTACTACAGAGAAAAAGATGATCCATAATCCTATCACCTGGAAAGCAATATTAGCTTTGTGTCTTACAATCTTCATCTAAATCCGTACTTTATAGGAAGGTCTCTGATGTATGAGTGTTCTTCTTTTAAAAATGGGCTCTTGCTACGCATACTGTTGTATGTTAAAGTGAAATAAGGAGTTTCTGACTTGAAGTTCAGCGCCCACGGCCCAGTCTACACGTCTCTCTTCACAGGGACTGCATAGCTCATTGGATTATAGAAGACAGGTTTACAGAGGGTCTCAGAGACACTTAGCTCAGGGCCCAGACTCAGGAGTGGTGGGCAGCTCAGGAGCTTCTCTTGCATGTGCCCAGCACTTTGTAAAGTTGACAATGACTGTCTAATACAAACTTGTAAAACATTGCAGGAAATTTAGATATCAGTATGCATACATCTCTGTCTTCTGGCCAATTACTGGAGCTCCCTGTGTGAACAAATGCTTCTCAGCAGTTCCTGGCCTGCGATGCCATAATCGCCGGCTTATGAAGATCAGCATGACTTGTGCGAGCTATTTCTAATCCTGTCATCAAAACTCAGTGTGATTCTGGGACTGTGCACTGAGAAATTGGATTTCCAAGACCAAACGACTACAGTGCAAGCCCACAAGATGAATTTCTCTGGGCAAATTTATTCAAGGTCATTATTTTATCTGTTTCTTTGGTTGATATTTTCACAGACCTTCAAGCTCTATGTTCCCAATTTTCTTCACCTTCCGTATGAAATCGCTTTTAGTTTTTTTGCAAAGAAATATTAGCTTTTTAATCTTCAAGTAACACCCACCCCCACAGACACACACCCCAAAAATATATATTGCCACCCTTGAATAGAACAGAGATCTCAAGAGGAATGAAGTAACAAGAGAGCCTTGCTAGGTAATATGTTAAGACAGGGGCTGTGTTAACAAAAGAAAAGAAAAAAAGAGAAGAAATTGATTCCCAGTGAATTCAGCAAAAGACAGTCTGTGATTCAGCAAAAGAAAGCCATGGACCATTATGTTTCACTCACAGACATGCATCTAACTGCAGCTGGGGCAAGACAGCTCCCTAATCACAGACTTCTCAGCCTGCCAGGAGCAAGGAACATGACTCATAAGCTATTCTTTCTTTCTTTCTTTTTAGGAAATCCAGCTCCAAGGGAAGATCCCATGCTGTCGAAAAGAAGCTACCTATGAAGAAAAATGAGAATAATTAAGCCCTAAATCTGTACAAGAAACTTGAACAGCTGAGACTCTAAAACGAAAATGGAGACAATGCTAATGATTCCCTTTTATAGCCCCAACATGCCTTACATCTGGAAGAGTTCCAAAGCCCTCAGCAGGTTGTCACATTGATAGAAGGGGCCCCTGCTGAGCCGCAGCTGCTTCTGGGGAAGAGCCGGCATCTGGAGAACAGCTGCATATCAATCCCCGAAACACACAGAGCAGGAAGGCTAGAGGAGCCTCTGCAAGGGCACCCCTTCCACCTGGAGCCTCCCTCCCCATCCCCCAAGGTTCAGGAAGGCTGAGGCACCACGTTTGCTAACTAATGCAAATGCAATAAAAGCTTAACTATCTGTAAACTCTGGGGAAGGAGACGGTCTGGCACGGAAGCTTTCTAATTAGCCCATGGGTTTTGACACATTTAAGCACCAACTTTTGTTAACCATTACAGATGAAAACTTTTCTAAAATGCATGCCTGGATTCTCTTTCTCAATTCAAATTAACCATAAATTCCTAATGTCCCGCTGTTTGTTCATCCAGTATCCATCCACATAAAAAGATGTATGATGTATCAGTGGGCTTTTGTTATAGTGAGGCATCCAAAGCATTCTTTATGTATCTGGTTGTGCACGTGCTTGCACACACACACACACACACACACACACACACACACACACACGGCACACACTCTCATTCACTCATGCACACATACTCATACACAGGCTTAGGGAACAAGAGGGAGGAAAGTGAGAGAGCAGGGATGAGCAGACTGCATTTCTAGCTCCACCCTTCCATTAATTAGCAGTGTGACCTTGAATTAGTCACCTCAATTCTCTGCGCTAAAATAAGGGAGGATCGTTAGATGTTCTTTCAGGTCTGATCAAATATTAATCTTGAGGAATCTTTAAGAATTATATTACTCCAAATTCTTTCATTCCTTTTTTCTGCTCTTTCTATTCTTTCTCTTTCTTGTTTTCTTTCTTCCTTCCCTTCTTTCCTTCCTTCTTGCTTTCCTTTTCTCTTCCTTCCTTCCTTCCTTCCTTCCTTCCTTTCTTCTTTCATTCTTTCTCTCAATCCCTAGTTGCTCCTTATTTTAAGTGTTAAAAGAAATGAGCCAAGTAAATCTGAATTGCAATGCAGTCCAAATGAATCCCAAGGTGCAAGAGCTGTGCCTCGAGTATCTTCAATCTCATTATAACACCTTTGAATGATCACACTTCCTGTTTCCCCCAATATTTGGGAATTACATGTGTTGGGAAGATAGGAAGGAGAGATCACCATGGCCCAAAATAGCCTGAGAAGTCTTCTTGGAAGCAGTGCACGGAATATATAAGATTTGAATTAGAAGTAAGGGGTAAGGAAGATACACCAGTCGATACTGCAGTACTCACAAAGGTAGAGGCATAAACTACACTAGGTCTGCACAGCTCAGAGGAAGACCCAGAGCAAGGGTCACACCCTTGGATGCCATGAGGTGGCCAAAGCAATCAGAGTGTGGCAGTGGGGAGCAGTGCGGACCGTAGGGAACCAGGTCCCCTGAGCCCAGCCTAAAGACTTCCATTGAATTTTTACAAAATATTTATTGAACAAAATAAATAAGTCTTCAAGCAGGATAGGACCACAGGACCAGAATTTGTGATGTGCCATAATTATTTAAATGGCTTCTCTCCTACTTTTTTTTTTTTTAAGAAGCATAGGAATAAAAATTATATGGCCTTCATAAAAAAATAAGTCAACTTAAGGTCTTGATGAATAAAACATGATGAGATTAAATCCCTTTTATGCTATCTGTCTCCTGGAGAATTTTCCATTGTCCTTGCACAATAATGTAAGTTATTACGTTGGGGATTTTTGGCTCATCTATAAATAGCTCCTTCACCCATAACCCAGGGATGACAACTACTTTTATTATTTGAGCATGTCTCCAGCTATGAAAAAGCTATTCCCAAGAAGATCAAACTGCCACAGCAATATTACTGTCAGTCTGAAATGCATATGTTGGGCAAATGTTGCAATAGAGAAGTTTTCTATGCTGAGCCTTTTTCTGAGTCAGCAAAAGTAGGAAAAATGAGCAAGAAAACTGGCACCATACAGCTAGGAAAAAATCTTGGCAGCCAGTGCTAAGGGTAATTACCAAAATCAGGAGCCAGAAGAGTTTTGTTTGTTCTTCAGAGGGTCTCCAGGACTCAAGACGGGCCAAGAGATAAACCAAACCATACTGCAAAGATCCATATGGATAAACTATGTTTCCAGTTCAAAGCTTCTGTGAATTCAATTACCCCTTCTACGAGAAACCTGGTCTAGGAAAGAGGAAGTTTAAGCCATAAGAATGTCAGGCTTTGCATTCTAGAGTGAAGTTATCACTAAGATGGAGCTGGAAGCAGAGAACTTTGGGCTGTGGGGACCGACTATTTCCAGCTTTGTTGGCAAGACCAAGGCCAGTGCACACTCCGAGGCTGTTACAGCCCACCAAGCACCCCAGTGCTGGCTGCATACCCCAAGCCATGTCTGGCTACGCAAGACCTCAAAAGACCAAGCTCAAGGCTTCGCCCACCACTGAGAAATGTTTGTGACTCATAACAAATATAGATTTGCAAACATGCTGGATTAGACTGTGCATTTAGGTCCTCCTTGAGACACCAAGCATCTGACCACCAAGGAGCTGTCAAGACTGCCTTCACTCACAAGACTAGCCCCCCTCAGCATGTCTTGGGGATCTGCCTGCCAGCAGCCTATCTGACAGCCTCTCCCTGGAGCCTGCCCCAAAATAATAATGATAATAATAATAATAATAAACTAAAACCAAGAACACGCAATTAATCTACAGTGAAGCTTCCTCCATCCAGAGAGACTGGTGTCTCTAGATCCACCAAAGAGGTGAATCCCTGGAAATGCAGTTAATCCACGTCTCAGCTGGCTCCTTCGGATACTACTTTCAAGTTGCATGTTCCACAGGTTGGGGGGTGAGAGCTCAGGCTTCAGAGTCATGTGGCCTCACGTGGCCTGGGATAAAATCCCAGTGCTGCCATTTTGTAGCTGTAGTACTCAGCTGCTCTCTGCCTCAGTTTCTCCATATGCAAAAGGATGATATAGTACTAGTACTATGTTGTGAGAATAAACAGAGATACAGCATGTGAAGTGTTCAGAACAGGGTCCGAGATACAGTTAGTGCTCAATCACGACTGGCTATTCTTAATGTTCTTCCTCATTCAGGGGTCAGCCAGGACTTAATCTTTTGGAGAGATTGTGGCCCAATCTCCCAACCCTGTTCTCCGTCATCCTTGATTACAACAGCACAGGCTCTATCCGATCCAGCATTTTATCCTCTTATGGCCAAATGCTTCTGCTCCTCTGACCACTCTGCCAAGCCTCCCTCCCCTTCCAGACCTTTCTGCCACGCCCTTTAGAGCCCCTCTTTTACAGGAGAATTCTCCTTCCAGTCCTATATCTGCCATCATCTAGGATGATTTAAACATCTATATGAATGATGATACCATGTTTCCCCGAAAATAAGACCAGGTCTTATATTAAGGTTTGCTCCAAAAGACACATTAGGACTTATGTTCAGGGGATGTCATCCTGAAAAATCATGCTAGGGCTTATTTTCCGGTTAGGTCTTATTTTCGGTGTAACACGGTATACTCAAACATCAAGTCAAGGATTGCAACCTTAAATGTCAACAAGAGCTAGGCAGAGAGTATGGATGGATGAAACAAGCCAGTCTGACAGTGAAATGAGACAGCAAAAAGCAACAATGGCATGGGCACCAACTGAGAGTGGTGGGGACACGTGGCAAAGCAGAGAGTGAACACTCTCAGAGGAAGGCAGCCCTGTCTCAGCACCAGCAAGATAGGCCACACGAGAATGCAAATTTCTAGAGAAAATAGAAATCCAGGATTTTTCAATGTTGGCAACTATTTCATTTTTTTTAAAAAAAGGCAGGATGCAAGCCAAATCCGTCTATGGCCCAGATTCTGTTCCCGAGCAGCCAGGTGGAAAACAAGTCCTCAGCTTCCCGTCGCCTAAGCAGCATCTTTTCCCCCCTGACTTTCACATCATCCCTACTCTGTCCTTTGTGTCTTTCTTCTAACCTCATTTTCATCCAGTTAATTCTTATGCAGCCTCCAGGTCTCATCTTAAGCGTCACCCCCTGAATCCACATTTCCTATTGCTCGGGTATTATAACTTCTTAGTATTAATTTCCTATTGCCTATCCGAATTTTCCTCTCAGCTGTAGGCCTGATAAAGGCAGGCAACTTGTTTGTCTTATTCACCACCATACCCTCCTCACTCAGTAGAGTGCTGAGACATGGGAGACACTAAAAAAATAAAAATAAATAAAAAATTGTAAAAGCAATCAAAAAATAATTCGTTGACTCCTGGTTTGCACTCTAATCTCAATCCTGAATTCCATAGGCGTGTTTCCTAGGGTCCACTGACTATCTTGACCTAGATAGACTCTAAGCAGCTAAATCGTAATGCGTCCACAGTGGTTTTAAAAATATGTCCACTGATTCTCCCTCTAAGAGAATCAGAGCTCAATTTTCTTCCTTTTGAGTAGGCGCTGGATTTAGTGACTGCTTCTAACAACAGAATGTAGCAGGAGTTTTGCTATGTCACTTCCAAGATTAGAAAGACTTTCTTAGTTCATTCAGGCTGCTATTAGAGAATACCACAGACTGGGTGGCTTATAAACAACAGATATTGATTTCTCACAGTTCTGGAGAAATGAATAATCTAGAAGTCCAAGATCAGCGTGCCAGTCTGGTCCAGTGAGGGCCCTCTTCCAGGTCGCAGGCTTCTCATAGTATTATTGCATGGTAGAAAGGGGTGAGGGATCTTTCTGGAGCTTCTTTTATAAAGGCACTAATCCTATTCATGAGGGTTAATCACCTCCCAAAGGACCCATCTCCTAACACCATCACCTTGGGGGTTAGGTTTTAATATAGGAATTTGTGGGGCACATACTCAGACGATAGCAAAGACCGCAACTTCCTTTTGGGTTCAGGCTCTACCTTCCTCCCTCCTTCCCTCCTTTCTTCTTCCTTTCTTCCTCTCCCTCTCTTTCCTCCTCTCAGCTGCCATCTCTTTCTGTCTCTTTCTCTTTCTTCACTTGCTCTGGGGGCAGCCATACTGTGAGAGTCCGACGGTGAAATTCACATGGCATAAAAAAGACAACCGCCTGCCAACAGCCATGTGAACATGCTTGGAGGGGATCCTCCAGACCCAGTCACATCTTTAGATAAGAGCAGCCTATGCTGACAACTTGACTGAAACCTCAGGGGATACCCTGAGCTGAACCACCCAGCTGAGTCACTCACTGATTCCTGACCCAGAGAAAAACCCTGTGACAGAATAAATGTTGGTTGTTTCAAGCCACTAAGTTTTGGGATGCTTTGTTATACAGCAAGAGATAACTAATAAAACACCTCAAAGTCAAATTCATTATTATCCTTCCTCCTTCCTCCCCTACCTCACTTCCAACCTTAATCCTCCCCCTGAAATCCCCTTGGTCTATTAATAGGTCAATCTTTTCAAATTACCAAGGCTTACAAACTAAGGATCTTCTTTGACTCTCTACCTTGCTTCCTTTCACCTGCCCTTATCTAGTTAGTAGTCAAAACCTGTTTATAATAATACTGCAATATATTTTTCCCCTTCCCTCTCTGCATTCCCACTGCCACTTTCCTACTTTACACCCTCCTTACTTTCTTCCTGGGCTTCCAGACTGCTTTCTCTGGCTCCATTTTTTTCCTCTCTGACACAGCAGCCAGATTTCCAGGTAAAATTTTATTCAAATAGGTCATTCTCCTAATCAAAAATTTTGATACTTTTCCATTATTAATGGAAGAAAAATCCAAACATCTTAGAATGAGGCAGTCTGGCCTGAATTCTCTTCCTAACCTCACGCTCCACTACCATGTATTATACCTTTCACATTCATTCAGCAAACACTTCTGGAATAGTGTCATGGCTTTGTGCTAGTTTTCCAGTTATCCAGTGCAGCTTAAAAACTACCCCCAAAACTTAGTGACTTAAGCAACCACTTCTGTTTCTATGGGTGATTCTATGGGTGAGGAATTTAGGAAATATTTGGTTGGCTTGTTTCTGATCCATGTTGCATCAACTAGGCTGAAGGATTCTTTATCCACTTGTCGGCCATCTTGGTTCCCATTGGCCTTTCTCTCCATGGGATGCCTCACCTCCCTGGGCTTCTCCCCAGGACTTGGGCATCTCACAGCAGCATGGTCTCAGATTAACCAAGTGGTTATCCTCATTCACGGTGACTATTCTCCAACAAGGAGTTTTTCAAGACTGAACATTCCAAGAGACTCGGGAAAAAGCATTAAGGTTTCTTATGATTTATTCTTGACAGTCATGCAGCAATCACTTCTGAATTGAATGAGTTTCAGGGACAGTGCAGATTCAAGAAGAGAGGGCTATGTGTTTATAGGGTGTGATCAAGGTGAGGCGTGGCTTTCTGAATGGGGGCAGGGGATCATCTTTGGAGAGTAACTACCACTGTACTCTTTACACCTGGGAGAATTCTCAGGATAATTTGAAAATACTAAGAAGGTAGTTCCAGAGAGAAAGACAATGAACAGTTATCAATGCACACATAAACTTTTCTTTCCCTTAGAACTCAGGAGCAAGAATTAATGAGATGCATGAAAAAATGTGCTACTAGTTCTATTTTGATTAGAAGGCAGAAAAGAAGCCCATGAAACTGGGGATAGTTTTTAATTGGGTTTTAGAAAAATATCACAGACAGAAATATAAGAAATGTATCCAAGGTACATACCTAATCCACCCACCCTCATGCCACCTCTGCAAACTAAAATTTCAGTTTAGACTGTAACTCCCCCATTTCAATCCACTTACACGTGGAATAGAAATGGACCAAATTCTTCCTATCTAGTGCAAATACAAACCGAGTTTCTCTTTATATCCCAATGAGTCCCCTCTCATCTATCAAGTCTCTCAGGGACACCCCTAGCTCACCATGATTCTTCTCTTTTTTGAAACACATACAGTCCGTGTCTTATTCTCACAGCAGGTCATAAATCACTTAGCACTGTTGTCTTGTGCTTTAATGGAATCAGAAAAAAAGTAGAGCTGGAAGGGCAATGAAATATTACCTAGGCCAATAATTTTATTTTCAAATGGGGATATGAAAGCTCAACGTGAAGTTCAATGACTTGAGCAAATTCAGACCAGTAGCAAAGGGCCGAGCTGTTCTCTAAGCTATTTCTCTAATGCTGTGTCTCCAAGAGAGCATGGATGTGCATCAGTCTTGTTTTTCTAAGGAGGATAAAAACATATTCAAGAGTTAAAACATGCCTTCTCTTTTTGTCTCTGACATGGCACCTAGCAGTGTTGACAGTAGGAGCTTGATGTGTACTCTGTGATTTGGAGGATGAGGGATAAATTTTCCTTTAGTCCAGCTATAAAATTAGTTTAAAAGGATGATGCTAGAGTTAAACCATGTTGCTAGCATTCTCCGAGACAGCTAAGGGAGACGAAAGATCCCTAAGAACTGAGTACAATAGAATCTAAACAATAAAATGGTTATGAGCAGACTTACTCCCAAGATGATGGGTCTATTGCAGGTGAAGGGAGCGCAGCAACCCCTCTGCAGAGGCCATGGGGAGGTTGTGGTGGCTGTCACCAAAATATGTGGTGGCCTAGGAGACTGGGAGTCCAGAAATGAAGACCCATGGGACATTACACAAACACACATGGGTAACTCTCAGAAGTATCTGGGGGACACTTGGGGCAGGATGGGAGGCTAATTTCCCATCCCAATGCCATGGATGTTGGTTGAGTTACAACAGGATTGAATTGTAATTGAATAACAAAAGGTTTAACTTATGTTCTAGATGTGGCCTCATAACCATGGTCCCCCTTACCCCTCTTTGGCTGTTGGTAGTGAATATGGCTTTCAAACCATTTATTCAATATAGGACTGCTGATCAACTCAAAGTCACTGGTACAGTAGGACCAATAGTTTCATGCCAGGGCCTGTTCTGATTGGTCAGTTGCCTATTGTGACAATCTGGTGAATATGACCCATCCTTCAGACACTTAAACCATGTTATGTCCCATGTTGTGGCTATCTGTGTGCTTTGCTTATCCTACGAGATGAAAAAAATCACTGAAGGCAGAGAGTAAGACAACATAGCATCCTCAATAGTGCCCTGCAGATTGAAGAAGTCTCAATAAATTTTTGTTCATTAAGATAGTACAGTCCACTATAGACAGACTTGGGTCAAATCCTGGCTCTCAGCCCAAGTTCTATGTGACTTTGAGCTAGTTATGTGACCTCTGTCACTAGTTTTCTCCTCTGAAAAATGGGATAATACCTCCCTCATAAATTTGTTGTGATGCTTAAATGAGAAAAAAAAAATGCATGCAAAACACAGAGAATAAAACAAAGAGCCCAGTGAATAACTGAAGCTATTATTTTGGGTGTGCTGTTTATTCACCATGAGCCAGTCACCTCCCTGGGTACCCCCCAGAGGTGGATCTAATCCTAAAGAATTTGAAGGGCTGAGAACATTTCTGGCTCTCTAACACCAAGGCTCAGAGATGGGAACCATTATGAACTTAAAAACTCATGTTAGCATTAATCCTTCAACTGGGCATACACCTCATGGTCTTAACATAAATTTACCACTATCACGTAATGAAGGGAAACCACTCAAAATGTGCTTCCTACAGGAGGCCACATGATGGCTGAAATCTTTCAAAGAGCTCTACTAGTGAGACAAATTCTGCATATCCTGCCAGGAAGGAGATCAAGGAACTGGAGTCAAGGGAGGGACACTTTTGATTCTCAGCATTGGGTGCTGGATTCTTCTTGTTCCTGCAGTTTAGGCCGAATCTCCAGGATTCTAACTTTTCATCTCCTCTTAGTAATGAAGGATTTATTTTTTTTTCCTTTTCCCTTACTGCACCAGAAAGGCCCCTGAGCAAGCTTGAGCAAATTAACTTCCTCCTGAGCCTTTTAGGATTGAATACAAGAAGGGTTCTTCCAGTTAGCTTCTCCCACCCCACTCTCTCGGGCACAGCCAACTTCGTGGTGTATGCAGCAGAACTCAGCAGCACCGGGCCACCAGGCCATCCAGAAATGCTCTCCTAGGTGGCTTCACATTCTTAGCCACTCCAACCCTGTAATTTTCCAGATGACTTGAGGTTTTGAAAGCAAATTAAACAGTGAAACTGCTTCAGCTGCTAAATTCTTCCTGGATTTCTTTGGAAATGACAAAAAGCTGCCAAATACAGTGATTTGAGTTTTGCAGAGACTTGCCTTTACTTTTCCCTATAAAGTCACGAGCTGATCCCAATTTCCTTGGAGAACAAGATCAGCTATGCAATGAGTATCTGTAAACAGATCAGAAGGCCCTTTTTATTGGGCCATAACCAGATAATATTTATGTGGCATCTAGTGATGTCTGAGGCACTTTCACAGACGTTAAACTCATTTGATCGTCAAAACCAATCCATCAGGTAGGGCAGGCATTATTATCCCCATTTACAGATGAGGACGCTGAGCCTCTCAGCTCTTGCCCACTGTAAGAACACTAGCATAAAGCAGAGCTGGAACACAACTCAAATTTTCTGATTTCCAATTCAGTGCCTTTCCCAATATATTACAGTTGCCCAGAGGATCAGACTGAAACTCATAGGCCTACAGATGGCAGGACCATTTCTTTTATAATTCTTCATTTGTTTATCTGTAACTCCCTCCATCTTCCCAATGGTCCCAATTTTTGATAATTAGATACCTAGCATTCTGTTCAAATTGATTTCTTAAAGGCGTTATTAAGTAAGGGCTCCTTTAATCTTAGATATGCTTAGATCCTCTTGCAAGCCTAACAACACACCAGGCATATTCCTTCCTTTAAGGATAGAGACACACAAACTATAATTCCTCTTAGATGAGAAGGGAAATAGTGTCCTGTCTTGTCAGACACATGCAAAACTGGAGGGCAGGAGACCAAACAGCATCCAAAGCAACTACAGAAAAAACCTCTGTGAATCGCTGCAGGGCAGAGAATATGTTTCTACCAGAGAGGTTAGACAGCACAATGAGATGTCCCCATTATTTTACTATGAACTGCTCTTCTCTGTCATCACAGAGGTGTCCCCTGTAAGGCACGAGACCTTTGGGGCAGAAGAAACTCAGCCAAATGTGCAATAAGCTTTAAAAAGGGGTGCCACTCGCGGCCTCTTCCTGTTTCCCTCTACCCAGACCCTGCACCAGGACATCTGAGGCTGGGCAGAGGCAAGGGAACCTTCAGCTTCCCAGCAGCCTTGAGAAAGTTCAGACACATTAATAAGCAAATGAACCACAGCCAAACTGTGACTGAAGGTGACTCAAAGATGTTTTACCTCTTTAATAAATTAATAAGCCCAAGGGAAGTTTCTTCCCATTTAAGATTTCACAGGGATCAAAGCTGTGCACAAAGATACACAAATAATGATAGCAATTTAAAAAATTATAAGCATAGTTCCTGGTTATGGAGTACTTATTCTTTGCCAAGCACTGCTTTATGTACCTTATCTCTAGTCCTAATAATAATCCTGAGATGTGGATAGCGTGATCACCATTTGACAGATAAAGAAACTGAGGCCAGACAGATAAAGGAACTTTCCCGCAGCGACAACTCTGATAACTACATAGCAGTGCTGCTCAGGAATCTTTCTTTTATTCAGGCATATACACTTGGAGGTGGGAATTGGTGCTTATGGCTGCTGTGATGATTTTAGGTCTGGCTGGCCTATTCTTCCACTGGTGGAGTGATATGGATGGTAATGCTATAAAACAGAAGTAAGGTAAGTGGCTGGCCCATTAACAATCCTAGGTGCTCTTTCTAACACAAGTTTCATTACTGATCATGCTTGGGGAGAGTAAAGGGAGAGAGTAGGGATCATTCAGGCCATTTCTTTGACTAAATTAACCTATTATGTCTTTCCAAACTACATATCCAGTAGCCCTCATAGGTAAGAGACATGAATATATTAAAAAAATATGTTTACCCCTAGATGTATTCCAAGGGCTACTGGGGAGACAGTCAATCCCCTCGATAATTTTCAAGCTTCTTTGGAAACATTTTCACCTGTGGATGTGACAACAAGGTCATAAAATTTCTGAATGGATGGAGAAACTGAAGTACAATATACAATTCACCATCTGACAATTGCTTAATAATGAGTCTGGGGAAAGGGAAGAGACGTAGAATTTTTTTAATTTTCCCAGATAAAACAACCTGTAGAGAAATCCTTATCTCTGGCATCTGTGCCACTGGAATCTGTGAAATAATGGCTACTCTATCCCTGCCAGACACAGCAGGAGGTGATAGAAGGATCTTTGATTCAATCTCAACTCTGGTACCGGCCAGCTAGGAGATATTAGACAAACCACCAACACTCACCTCAAAGTCTATATCGATACAACAGAAAATTTTATTAGATTTACCTCTCCCAACATTAACATTCTTACATTCAGAAGTACAACTGGAAACCTATAGGGCTAATTCTTGTTTATTCACATAGCCATTAGCTTTTTACTAAACTTTGTCAAGGAGGTGGGACCAAGGCATCACAGTTGGACTGTGAGTGGGCAGGTCCATGTGGATGGTTACTAGAGAATGTTATAAGAGACAAACACTTTTCTAAAACAGATGTTGGAGGTTACTCATTAGAGGAGGACAGCAGGTAAGAATGGAGAGGAAGATAACTACATTCAAGGGAATTATCAGCATTGAGGTGTTAAGAATCAGCCAGAATAACCTGATTGGAAAATACCAAAGTATGAGGCAAAGAAGAAAGTAACCATGGGCACATCTGCATTGCTTAACTGTCTCCTTTCCATTTCTTCTTTTTTACAGTAGCCAATAGTTTTCAAATACAAAGCGAAACACTACATGTGAGCTTCAGTAGATTTGACGGCAAAGCAAGGGATGGACAACAGTGCAGTTTCCAAAAATCAGCTGTATTGGTTTCCTAGGGTATCCATGACAAACCACCACAAACATGGGGGAGGAGGGATAGGAGGGAGTTCAAAATAATAGAAATGTATCCTCTCATAGTTCTGGAGACCAGAAGCCTGAAATCAAGGTGTCAGCAGATTTGGTTCCTTCTGGGGGCTCAGGGGGAAAATGTGCCCGTGCCTCTCTCCTAGCTTCTGGTGGTTGCTGGCAATTTTTGGTGTCCCTTGGCTTGTGGCAGCATCACTCCAATTTCTGCTTCCCTCTCCACATGGCTTTCCTCCCTGTGTGTCTCTGTGTACTAGCTCTTCTTTTCATGGGGACACCAGTCATTGGATTTAGGGCCCACCCCGATAAGGTGTGATGCCATCTTAATTTTACCTGCAAAGACCTTATTTCCAAATAATGCCACATTCTGATATTCCAGATCGATATGAATGTTGGGAGGATCCTATACAACCCACTACAGCAACTAACCTGTGAAACCCCTCTCCTTGTTGGATTTCATGGGGCAGTAGCCCTGTGAAGGGCCACAGAGAAAGATGGCATGGTCTGCTAGGTCCATACTGTATAGCATTTCTCATTCACTGTCTTCTCCCATAGATAAAGCTCATTAATGGCAGGGGCAATTTCTTATTATAATAGTTTCTGTATCCCAGTGCTTAACACAGCATCCAGTAGGCACTGAATAAACATTCGTTGAGTGAATGAATTTTCACAGGAACAGAATCTCTAAGCCCTGCATTATTTCACTGAGATTTCTGTGTGAACCTGAGATCAATGAGTTCTTACTACTTTGATGGCTGGAATTACTCAGGTCATCAGAGTAGTTTCCTTTTTTTCTTTCCTTTCTGGGCTTTTTTTTTTTTTTTTTTTTTAAGGAGGAAACAAGGAACATGAATCAATCCATGGGAACACCCTCTCAATGGCAGAGACCAAATATTCACGTGACTGAACTGTGGCAATAAAAGGAGGGTCCTGCAATGTTAAAGTAAGTTCCATGTCGCCATTTCCTCCTTTCTTCCTGGATATCTATTTTGGGCGTTCGACTCCATTCCAGGAACTCCCCTGCTGCCTGCTAAATTGTCTGAACCCTCATTGTGCTTGGCACTAAAGCCCTCTTCCTTTGCTCAAAGGATGTTTGGGTGGGAGGTAGAAGAAGGAACCACAGACGTGTCACTGGGAGGAAAATGTATCCTTCATTCATGTGGGCTGAGTATTACAAAGGCAGAGTTAAATTCAGGAAATACAATAATTTAATTCATGTCTGTTTCTTATGCTGCCAGCAAACATGCGATTTAGGCTCAAAAAAGTTACCAGACAGGAAAAAAAAAGTTCCCGCTGGCACAATCCATGGACAGACTAAGTTCTCTAGTTCTATCATGTACCCATAAGCACAACACTGACCCTTGTCAGAACCTGGTGCAAAATCAAAAAATCAAGGGGAAAAAATGCAAGTTAATTTACTGATTCATTCCAGGCTCAATAGCTTGGGAATCAGCTCTGCTCTCACTCCCTGGAATGTGCTTCTTGCTATCGAGGTAAGGAATGGGGCCTCAAACCAATGAAGTCAGCAAAACTGGTCTTCAGTTATTTCTACTGCAACTTCCTAGCTCTCACCCAGCCCTGGGTCAACTCTCCTTCCCCAACTTTCATCTACACCAATCAAAACCTGTGCTCAAACTCCACAGTCAGCCTAAGTAATAATGACCAGTAAATTTAAAGCAATGGTTCTCAGTCTATGTGTGCAGTAGAATCTTTAAGGGTACTGGAGTTTTTAATACAGATTCCCAGGTGCCACCCACAGATATGCTAAAGCAGCAGGTCTGTGGTGGTGGGCCCAAGCATGTGCACCTTCCCTAGGTAATTCATGAACCCCCAACGAATGTTCCAGAATGGGGGAAATCAACCTTCTCCATTACTCCTGAAACCAGGACACCCCGCCCCCCACCCCTTGGCAAACCTCACCTATCCCACACAATAGTAAGTGAGGGAAACTTTACAAAGAATAGCCCCTGATAAACTATGACTAAAAATTTCCATTTTGATAGCGAATTCTTGACCCAGAATTCTCCAAATCAGTTTTACTTATAGACAAGCAAGGGACATTTTGAAGAGCATATTGGAACATAGATGCCCCTACGAAGCAAGCCCTCCTCAGGAAAGTTTGCCCGATGCACTTCAAATTTCCTAAAAATTCAAATCACCTACGTGTGTCAAACACTGGATTGGAATTTCCTCATACGTTGTTCCATTTAATCCTCACAAGAACACTGACGCACCAATCCTAGGAAGATGTTATCCATCCACATTTTAGGAGATAACGAAACTGAGGTTCAGAGGGGTTAACTAACAATGTCATTGGCTGTAGAGTTGGGATGTGGCAGCATCCAGTTTTATACCAAGTCTCCTGACTTGAAGTCCCCAATGTGTTATATTAGATCCCACAGCTGCCTTTAATCGCTGGCCCAAGCATAGCTTGAAGGCAATGACCTAGGTACCAAATCACTGAAGTGAATTAGAGTTGAAATTAGACTTCTAGATGACTGATAGGCTAATCCCCAGAGATCAGGGCTTATTTTCCAAAATGCATCTCCTCAGCAGTATTGCCTTTCTCTTCCTTCCCTGGGATATGGGGTTATTACCATCCTCAACCTGCTCCCTCATATGTCCCACCCCACCACACACCACACAAAGATTCATTCCATACTCCAAATTGCTAAGCAAAGACTACTGTGTTCTTACAAAGATGGCTGAACCAATTATATGCAAAAAGCCCATAAACACTCCTGTATCCCTCACTCAGGGAACAGTCCAGAAGAATCCTCAAGGATAGACATTGGATAGTTTCTACCTACAACAGCTGCTCTTGAAGTCATGTTAGCTTCCACCTGTGTGAAAGTAAAAAACCAGAGGAGAGAAGAACACAAAATGTGATTTTTTTCCCTGAACCCCACACCTTCCAGAAATAGCCCTGATCTCAAGCAATAAAAGTAAAGATAACATTTTCAAGGTCTGGGATAGGGAAATAAGCAAAAAATAGAATGTTTAATCAATGCAAACATTTGTGGAATCTGAAACATCTGGGAAAGTGAGGGTGGCCGTGTTGGGAGCCGGAAAACTGGGGGAGGGGTGGTTAGAGACTTGACATTCTTATCCAATGTTTATCTAAAGCAGGAGCTGAATAACCTGCTTCTAACCGCCCCAGCAAGCTCACGTGGTAGCTGTGAATTTTTGTTACTAAATATAAGGATATCTCTCACTTTGAGAAAATCCAAGACTCTATCAAATAACTTGTCCAAGGTCAGACGCTAGTAAGGCATAGAAGTGAGATTTAAACCCTGATTTACTAGTCACACTTCTAGCATTACACCACACTGTGTTTCTTCCATTACACAGTCTTTTTCCTTGACTTTTGCCCACAAAGCCATGACCCAAAGCTCTTACGTTTGGTGCTTCTATCTCTAAGCCAACAACTCTTGTCATGAAACAGGTCATCTTTGTGGTAAAGAAGGAGCAGCAATAACATAGGAGTCGCCATGTTTTTTCCATGTCTGTGTTGCTCTATACCTAGCACAATATCTCTTACAGAATAAGTACAATAAGAAGTCAATGAATGAGGAATAATATAGCTAGTGAGGTCAATACCATGAATATCATCAACTTGGAGGTGAGAACAGAGATACAGAGAGGTCAGGGCAATTGCTTACACCCCACTTTGTCTCTGCCTTGCTGACAAGTAGTTGTATGTCTTCATCCTGAAGGTCTTCACAGTCTCCGCTCAGAAGAAGCCCAGCCCACTCTGCTGTGGCGGCTCACTCAGCTAGTCTGTTACTGCCCCAGGTTCTCAGTGGTCAACAGATGCACTTGGCTACTGGAAGACTCTCCATTCCCACCATGATGTCACACCTATGTTCTCTTTACTATATGAGAGAGAGAGAGAGAGAGACAGAGAGAGAGAGAGAGAGAGAGAGAGAGAGAGAGAGAGAGAGAAGTAAGGGACTTTGGGGGAAAAAAGATCAGTGCTTTTCTTTCACTGTAGGCATCCTCTATATTTTAGAATAAATCTGTGACCACAGAATGGTCTGAGATGCATATCTGTGTAAACTAAATCTTATTTCCCTATTGTTTCTATTTTTAAAATGTGTTATGACAATAAGTGTCACATTAGGCTAAATTGACAATGTTTGGTGTGGAAGGTGTTAGAATTTGGTCAATTATATGTCATGTCAAGTGTGTATCAGCAGTAGAGCTGCAGTGACTGAAATGACAGCATCAGAGACTTGTGGAACTCTGATTCCTATTCAGCATTAACCTTTCCTTTGTAGAATTCCTAGCAACTCCCAACTCTTTCCTGACTCCGGACATTTGCAGTTCATCCGCTTTCCCAGATCTAGCATTTGTTCCCGTAGTGGGAGATTCCCTGACTCTATTCTCCAAATTCCCAGAATTTTGTTTCCTTCTTTCCTTTGTCAAGATATTTATAATGTTGGATAGCACCTCAGTGAGGACCATACATTCACGTTATGTTTTGGCAAAGTGAATAACTTACTACTCTAGCAACACAGTAAGTCTGACATTTACTTGGAATAAAGGCTGCCCATCGTGAGGTTCCTATTTATTTATTTGCATTAAGGTTCTCTGTGATTAAAGGTGTCACTTTATGCTTAAAGGCAACAAAACATCTTGATTGTTTTTCTCACACTGAAGCGTCAATTAAGCCACTGCTGAAGCCTGCTAGGTAGTTCCTAGGAAATTAACTCACATTCAAATGTATGAATTAGGCCTCAATGTATTGCTAAATCCCCAGAGAAAACAAACATTTTACTTAGTCCTATTAAAGGCTGAATATTATTTAAGATAATAACATGACCACCAGATGGCTCAGGGCTCATCTCTCAGAAACAGAAAGTAAACAGCTAAGATTAAAATGAACCACTTATGGTTCTCCTCCCCCAATTCTGAACAACATTTTTGAATTTACTTGAAAACTATACTAAGCATTTTACATACATTATCTCATTTAAATCTCCCAGCAGTTCTACAAGACCAGTATTAATTATTTTAAGGATCAGTGACCCTCGATCATATTTAAAATTACAGAAGTAATGTGTTTGGTTCTGGATTATGCATTCCATTTTCCAGCAGGATATACGAGTAAGAATATTCTACTAGAAATACGGGACTGAATATTGATGGATGCAACAAGGATAACTCTCTCAGATATCGTGTTGAGTGAAAGAAGCTCGATAAAAAATGAATCCAGACACTATATTCTACACATATAAAATTCAAGAACAAGCAAAATGGTTATCTTGCCAAAAATTTTAAGTAAGTTTTCCACTGGAGGGTAGTTCCAACTGAGAAGGAACATGAAGAGACCTTCCAGGGTGTTGGACATGTTCTATATCTTGAACTGGCTAGAGAACACACATAGGTGGAAATTCATTAGCGGTACACTTAAGATTACTACCTGCCATAGACTGAATGTTTATGTTCCCCAAAAATTCATATGTTGAAACCCTAATCCCCAATGGAATGGTATTAGGAGATGGGGGACTTTGGGAGGTAATTAGGTCATGAGGGTGGAGCCCTCCTGATGGGATCAGAGCCCTTAGAAGCAAGCACTTGACATCTCGCTTCCTCTCTCTGTTCCCCACCATGTGGGGACACAATGAGAAGAGGAACCAGAAGGAGATACTCAACGGGTACCAGATCAGCCAGAACCTTGATCTTGGGTTTCCTAGACTCCAAAACTGTGAGAAATGAATGTGCTATTGGTTAAGCCACCCTGACTATGGTATTTCTGTTGTAACATCTCAAACTAAGACAGTGCCCTTGGCACACTTCACTGTAGGTATATGTTAACTCAATTTAAGGGAGGGAAGGAGGGCAGCAGGGAGGGAGGGAGAGAGGGAGGGGGAAAGAGAGAAAGAAAGAAAAAAAGAAAAGAAAAAAAGAAAAGAAAAGAAAACTAGGCCCAGGTTTCAAGAGTAAGGAAGGGCTGGCAGATACAGATTTGGGGGTCACTGACTTGGAACTTGGTGAGACGTCTCAGGGAAAGCCATGCAGAACTCAAGTCCATCCATTGTTCCTTGGTGTTGTACGATTTACAACATTCACAACCAGATGCAGCGGGCCTCAGGAAAGCCCATGGAATGAGAACATTCTGTGAGCAAATGACATGGATGGAAACCAGGGGGATATCAGCGTATAAAGGACAGACAGAAAAAAAAGAACGATCAAAAGAGACATGTCTTACCTTGGAAGTCCTGTCATTGCCTACCAAGCACACTAACTGATACATAAAAGGTACGAGTTAATGAATACCTAGATATAGGAAAGAACGAATGCGACAAACCACTACAGCTTTCACAACTGAGAGAATGCATGGAATAAACTTTTGTAAGGTACCAACTATGAGAAAGAAGTTTTAAAGATGAAAGCAGGTGGGGAATAAGTCCAGGGCAGGGGACAGAAGCAAGGTTCTGGGTGGCCTGCTACATGGCCGGGTCCTAAGGAAGAGCAAGGAGCCTTGGAAAGAGCAAGTACACATGTGCTAAAAGCCCACTTTGTTCACACGTTTGTCCTGAAGACCAACTCAACTTGACACAAAGAAAGAAAATCTGCATCCAAAGCAAATGAAACCACATTGCTGTTTCTGACTCATCTACTATCCAAAGTGACTTCAGCGTTAGAAGAGAGCTCAATTAGGGGTAAGTGTGTAATTTGGGGGAAATGGGATCTGCTTCTTAGAATCTATGACCAAGCAAGGCCCCTGGAGCAAAAGTCTGGGGGTGTTTCTTTTTTTTCTTTTTTTTTTTTTTTTAATGGTACACCTGATGGAGCATTAACACTCCCATTATATCTTTCCCCAGGCAGGAGAACTGCTAACTTACGTCAGTCCAGGCTTGTAATGGAGCAGCCTGGGGATGGGCACAGTCAAATGTTACTCAGGATGATGTTTGGCTCTCACTGGCCACCTTTCATCTGGAGCGTCTCGTAGCACTTTACAGCAGATAATTAGTTAGGCTTCCTGAGGCTTCGGGTGGGTACATGCATCACAGAGTGCACTGACGTGGGTGACTGTGTTAAGGAGAAATGTTCACAAACTAATTACTTTGCACTCGGATGTAGCAGCTCGGATCACACAGCAATTTCCCAAGGTAACTAGGGGAGTGAACTGCTTTGTTCCTGGGAGGTCTGCTCCTGTCTGGGGCAGGACGGTTTAGTCACAAACTATTTCTTCCTGTGCTCAGGTTGGCACAGGGGTCCTCGAGAGTTGGGAACCCAGAAGAAGAACGATGACGAAGAACAGAACAAAGCAGTCCAGGGATGGCCTGTCATTGAATCACAAAATGTTAGAGCTGCACAGGCCTCCAGACATCATCTAGATTCATGTTGCCCAATATGGCAGCCCCTGACCACATGGGGCCACCGAGCATTGAAAATGGCGGTCCAGCTGAGATGGGCCAAAGTGTAAACTACACACTGGACTTTGAAGAGTTAATACAAAAAGGATGTAAAATAGCCCATTAATAATTTTTTCATTGATTACCTGTTGAAAGAGTAATGATTTGGATATATGGAGTTAAACAGACTTTTAAATTTTTACTTGTTTCTTTTGACTTTTTAAAACGTGGCTGCTAGAACAATTTTAATTCCCTATGTGTCTCACATATTTCTACAAGACACTGCTAATCTACAAGATTTCCCTCATTTTAAACATGACTAACCTATTGACTGCATTCCCTATTCTGTACTTTACATGCCCGTGACTATTTTGTAACTACCAATTTGTATTTCTTAATCCCTTCACCTTTCTCACCCAGCCCCAACCCACCTCCCATCTAGTAACCATCAGTTTGTTCTCTGTATCTATGAGTCTGTTTCTGTTTTGTTCACTCACTTATTCTGGTTTTAGATTCCACATATAAGTGAGATCATACGGTATTTGTCTTTCTCAGTCTGACTTATTTCACTTAACATAATACCGTCTACATCCATCCATGTTGTTGCAAATGGTAAGATTTCATTCTTTTTTTATGGCAGTCTAACCGATACACTGTACACCTGAAACTAATATAATACTGAATGTCAACTATAAAAAATAGTCATGGGATATAAAGTACAGCATAGGGAATATAGTCTGCGATGTTGTAATAACTATGTATAGTGTCAGATGGATAATAGACTTGTTGGGGCAACCACTTTGTGAGATATATAAGTATCTAATCATTATGTTGTTTTACATACCTTAAATAATATATATATATATATATATATATATATATATATATATATATATATATACACACACACACAAACACACATATATATATAACCTAACACCTAAAGAGAAGAGAGTCTGATTTGCCTTAGGTGAGACTGTTAGCAGAGATAAGACTGGAACCCAGGTGTCCTAACCTCCTCAGTCCATGTACTGTCCATTTCACTTCAACAAGCAGTTTCCCTGGCTTCTCCAACCCATCTCCTCTTATGAGTTGACACCAGGAGTTGCTGGCAGGGTTTGGGTACCCTTTCCCATAATCAGACACAAATATGATCCACAAGCCACCCCAGTGAAATATCGTCTCTACAAGCAGCATATCTACTACACCTGACAAACCCCTGGCCCGGCCTAGCCCAGCACTCTGCCCTGCCCCAACCCATGCTTGCAAGTGGATGGCGGATACCTGAGGCTTCTCCTACGTGGAAATTATAGTCAATACTGTCTCATCTGGTGCTCTCTCGCTCAGCCCAAGTTAAAGTCTAAGAGTTCACCAATAGTTGTAAAAACCCATCACTGTCTCAGAAGTCAATTATGCATTATCTCAGCAATCCAGATTTTCCAGAGTAACATTATGAGACAAAAAAGCCTTTCTGTCTCTAAAACTCTGCCCACCAGTCTGATACCAAGGGAATTTACAGTTCGGCGATTCTCTTTCTCTTCACCTGGATTCTCTTCCTCTGGACTGCCCAAAAGAAGGAAAGGTGACAGTGAAGCCAGAGACAGCTATGGACCTGATGTTCTCAGATGTTTAAAACTCCACCTGAGCTATCTCAAGAGGGACCTCATTTTCCTAAGTTTGCAGTTGTAAGAGTTCAGGTCAGTGTACTCTGCAGTATTCCAGGATTCTGGGAGGAAATCCCACACTGCCTGCAAGGAAACAGCATAGTCTTCTTTCATCATCAGGTAGACTTTGGCAAGGAATCCGTCTTCACCCTATTTTTCTCTTGGAAAACTGAAACATTTGTGTCATTGGAGCAATCAATGTCATCCATGGCCATCAAGCTCATTCAACAAATAAAAGAAGAGGAAGGAAATTAGTCCATATTGAGTACCTCTGCCGCTGACACCCCTGGAGTTTACCCTCGAAAACCCCAGCAAGCAGGTAGATGGGTCTTCAAAAGTCTACCTTTCCCTTGGCCCATTTCTTCCTTTCTGCCACTTCCAACTCACCTTCTGCTCATCAGTGTCTTCAGGATTTTATATTCCAGGTACTATACCTAAAGCTTTCACATACTTTATCTTACCTATCTCCTCATTAAATACTGTAAGATAGACCCACTTTATAGAAACCTCCTGTTTGAAATCACCCATGAACCCTGAATGCCAGACCTGGCATCTCCATCTCCTGACTCCTAGCCCAGCAGATTTCTCATAGACTAAACCACCACCATGATCTTTCTTTGGCTTTTCCCACATGTGCCTTCCGAAAGAGCTTGCCATCAGTTATTTTCACTCTAACCTGAGATGTTAGTATGCCTGCTCTCTGTAAGACAACTGTTTTTGAAGCAGGGTCCCTCATTTTGAAATAAAGGAATTCACTCCCACACATAGTGGAGGAGGGCACAAGCAGAGCAAGAATGAAATGTTCAGTTCAAGGCAGGGTTGCACTCAGCGTAGTGTAAGGTGGCCGGGAGTAGGGTGTAGGGATCTCTCCACGAAGTGACTTAACCAGACAGGGAAGAACATCAGAAGAGAACTAAGGCCCCCACATGCCAATCGTGCTGAACTGGGCAAATGCTGGCCTGAGTCCATCATCTCAGGTTGTAGGGTGGACAGAACACTCGTGCAATTGCCGCACAACTTATACAAGTATTCATAGTTTTACTTCATTTTCATTGTGATGAAAAAGTTGGCCTCTCTTACACGGTCACCGCAAAGACTCATGACAATTTATGAGGTTGAGTTCATATGTTTTCCATAGCTCTGTCACATTTCCAACAGTTGCAAATACTGTTTTCTGTGACGTGGTGAGCATGCGCCCTTCTCCCACTTCTGCCTGATGGATCTTTATGAGCTCAGGCCTGGATGTGGTGCCCCTCGGAAACCCCGCAGCTTTGGCAATTGCTCTGCACCATCGTTGGAGAAAGTTTCTCTTGTCCCCTAGGCAACAGTATAATTGCTTGCCTGCAAGTACTCCTCCTCACTGGAGAAAGGCTTCTGCTCATTGTTCATTGTCAGTCACTTCCTTTGGCTTCTCTTGGGTCTTAGTAATTGTACTGATTTTGCAACAGTTCAAGAACATTAGGAAAATGGTATCGCTTACATGTGGAATCAAAAAAAAAACAAAAAAAAAAGTCAAACTCATAAAAATAGGGAGAGGTTTGGTAAAAGGGTACAAATTTCAATTATAAGATGAATAAAGTTCAAGGATCTAATGTATCATAGGGTGCCTCTAGGTGATAACACTACATTGTATTTTGTATTTGTAATGCATTTGCAATTAAAACATCGTATATGTAATTGAAATTTACTGAGATTAGAACTTACAGGTTCTTACAAAAAATAATGATAAGATAAAACGTGAGGTGAGGGATGTTTTGACTCAATGAAAAGAATCTGTTCACAATATATACATACAAATCATCACGTTTTACCCACTTTAAATATCTTACAATTTTATTTGTCAATTATGTCTAAACAAAGCTAGGGGCAGGAGAAGAATGTCAGGCAAGATTACATCAGACTCTCCACTTCGACTTTTGGGAAACTTAATTGACTGAAGCTTCAATTTGTTCATCTGTAAAATGGGAATAATGACTGTGGTTTTAATGAAATTACTTTGGGTGTTCAATGAGATTTTACATGGTTAAGTCTCAGATATAAACATTTACATGTAATAAGCTTTCAATAAACACAAACTGAATCTCAATATGAAGTTTTCTGAAATCTTTCCAACACAGATTTGATTTTGTTTTGTGTGAGATACGTGTGTCATTTACTGTGGTTAAAAAAAAAAAAAATTAATGCTGTTTTTTTCAAGGTGTTTTTTGTTTTTTGTGTTTCTAATTTTTCCTTTACTGTCAAAAGGGTAGTATGTTTCCTTAGGACCTTTTATACAGCCTTATAGTGTTGAAAATGTTTTCCTAAAGCCTGTCAGATTTTGTCCATCTTCCATTGTCATTTTTGCCCCTTTTTCTTGAATTTAATTTTTGTTTGAAAGTAATGAAATAAAGTACTAGAACTCACTTCCTAAACTCTGAAAGTCTCTCTCATTTCTCTCCTACGTGTGTGTCCTTTCTCTCCCTCCTTTTTCCCTCTAATGAATATGAAGTGCACAGATCATGATGTGCGAGTTGATGAATGTCTCCGAAAAACAAAAGAGAAAGTGAAGCACACAGTCTCCCAAAGCTCAAACACTGGATGGTCACAGGAAGGGTAACGTCAATCACCCACACACGCATGCGCCTTTACCTTTAGAGCTGAAAGAGTCTGTCAAGATGGAGAGATCTGTTGGAAATGTGTCACACTTGCTTTGCATACAAGGGTTGATATATCTTCTCCACATGGGAAATTCCAAAAAATACACTGTCACATGAAAGCCTGTTAGTCTTGAATTGCTCACGATGCGAGAGGCCATGACAGTGTGACTTCAGGTAACTTCATGTCCAGGGGGCAGGAAAAGGACACCTGGAGCTATAAAGCAAATTCACTGCGGGAGTGAAAGGATTTTCCTCCTAAAGATGGGTGGAAAACTGAGGGTTGCTAGATGGGAGGGGGTGTGGGGATAAGGGGAAAGGTGAGGGGATTAGAAAGCACAATCAGTAACCACAAGATTGCCATGGGGTTACGAAAGTCAATTTGGGGAATGTAATCAATAATGTTGTAAAGATTTTGTAGGGTATCCGATGGACACTTGTCTCATGAGGGAGACCACCTCAGGGATGATGTAGATGCCTGATCACTGCACTGTACACCTGAAGCTGAAGCTGAACAATAATGAATGTCAACTACAATTACATATATATATATTTACAAGAAGCGGAGTACAGCATTAGGAATAGAGACAGTGGAAATGTAATGGCTCTGTGCGATGTCAGAGGAGTAGTAGATGGGGGAGGGGGGTTATCACTGTGTGAGGGATATAAATGATAAATGTCTATTACATTGTTTTGTATACCTGAAACTAGAAAAAAAAATGGGTGGGACTACTGGGATAAAAGAATAGGGGAAGAGGATGCAAGAGAGCACACTCCCTAGCTGTGACAGGACATTACAGAGCTATAGCCATGAGCGTATGACATTGATTGCAGTCCCCCACTGAGAAACCCAGGAATCGAAAAGGTTATGGGACTTCATCCAGTGCTTCTGAAGGGAGCACCAGAGTGCTCTATATGCCCCTTCTCATCCTGGTGAAAGAGCAAGCGGGAATCCTGATATTGTGGAATTGGAACCTGTTTTTGATGCAAAGATTTTCTGGTTTCTGAGCCCTGAGAAGCACTGAATGAAAAAGCGAACCCAGAGAATTCATGTTTGTTAACCAAGGTCAGATTGTTGTTGTTTGGAGGGAGGGTTGTGGAAAGAGGTGTTGAAGAATTTATCTTTTCTGCCAGAGGAGAAGACAGAGACCTGTTGTCTCGGGGAGAGACCAGAGCAGGGGCAGAACTGAAAGGGGACAGGGACAGAAGAGTCCTGGAATATGATTTGCAGAGGGCCCAGCAACAGAGCACAAAGGACAAAGGTCCTGTTGAGAGGGAGACTCGTCAGGGAAGTTGGGTGACAGATGACAGTTAGGGAAGGAAAGCCCCAAGATAGGGGCCCTGGGGAGCATGCCAACAGTACCTGCATGGACCATGGCAACAGCAGCCTCTCCAGCAGGAGGCATTTCAACTGGCAGACCAAGGCGCTGATGCGAAGTGCAGCGTCAGGCATGGCACAGATGCTGGAAAAGTCCCAGTGGGGTAGGACTTACAGAGGAAACAGCCAAAGCACAGAACTGGCTTTGGTGGTGTGTGCAAGATTTTCTCATACTGCTTCTGCATTACAGTTGGCTCTTTGTTTTCCTCTTTAAAGTAATTTAAAGGAATAGCTTGGCCTCTTTCCACTTTCCTTTCAGACCCCTGTCCAAATTCTGAATTTAGGCATTCTGGCATCCAGCTACCCTTTCAATATTTCCTCTGTACTGGTGCGTAAAGTGTCAGTAGTATCAAGCGCTCTTAAACAAATTCTTCATTTTAGAATCATTCTCTTTTTTCACTCTCTTTGAATTTAAAAAGTAGGTATTTGCTTTATTATTATCATTGTTATTTGGCTAGTAATATCATCACATGTGACAGGGTGCCATCAGCTACAATAAAGTTCTAAAGAGACATCTACCACATGGGTCTGGGTGCCTAGAGATTTTTTTTATTGCAGTCAACAGAAACAAACTTTGACCCAAGGAAGGGGGAAAAAATGTTTATCACGTGAATACAGTAAAATTCACAAAATATGGAGGAAGAACTAAACAAGGGTCACAGGCCCACATCTGTGAGGATCGGTAAGTAAGTAATGTAATTAACTGCTCTGCTTGAACATGAGAAATAGAGGAGCAGATGTTCCCCCAAATGAAAGGAGGTGATGTTATGGGAAAATAAGGGAAAGGATGTTTGCAGATTAGAACAACACAGGGGACATAATCAAATTCAAACTCTTCCTAATTAATAGGAATTTTGCTCTTTAAAAAGTGCCTTACATATCCGTCTAGCTACTTACACTGGATGACTTAGACAGAAAATTCAAGGGTCCATCTTTTATAGTCTATTTTCAAAGACAGGGCTAAATAGTCATTTCTCCTTTTTGTGGGTTTTTTTGGGGGTTTTGTCTTACCCTCATTCATTTTTTTCAGAAACACACAGTTTGTAAGGCTGAAAAAAAAAAAAAACAGTTCAGTGTAAAATCAAAATTCTGTTCTCAAAAAGAGAACATAGAGAAGTAATTTCTATTTCCTTTGGCTCTCCTTCCAGCTGTCCTCTCACCTCATACATTTAGTAACATTCAACCTGGGGAGTTAGGAAAGAGAGACCTATCTTATGCTCTAGAATGGAGAGTTTTTGTACCTCTTCTCAATCTGTTCTTACATGGATGCCTCTCTATTTCTCTTTCTTCAGTATGTCTTCAACATCTACTATGAATATTTTCTGAGAAAGATGAAGAAAGGAAATGGATTAAAAGTTGGGTTTAACAGTGTATTCGCTTCACTGCCAATTTTTATATTCCAGGAGAAAAAGAGATCAGTATCCACAAATGTTAATATATGTTATCTAAAATGTCAAGTTTTAACAGCAACAAAAAATTTATGAGACATGCAAAGAAATAGGAAGATGTTACCCATACACAAGCAAAGAAGCAAGCAACTGAAACTGCTTGTGAGAGGGCCTAAATATCTGACTTAACATATATTTCTTCAAATCAGCCATTATAAATATATTCAAAGAACTAAAGAAAGCCATATCTAAAGAACTAAAGAAAGGCAGAATGACAATGTCTCATCAAATAGAGAATAACAATATTAGAAAAAATTGTTTTTAAACTAACCCAAGGGAAATTTTAACCCAAGAAGTTACAAAGCATAATAACAGAAATGAAAAATTCACTATGGGGCTAAACAGTAGATCTAAGCTGGCAGAAAAAAGAACTGGAGAACTTTAAAATAAATTAATGGAGATTATGCAATCTGAAAACAGAGAGACAAAAGAATGTAGTGAAATGAGCAGAGCCTCAGACAAATGGGGAGGGGCAGTATTTAAGCACTCAAACCTAAAGTAAATGGAATATTAGAAAGGAAGGAGATGAGAGAAAGGAGCATAAAAAATATTCAAAGCAATAATTGCTGAATTTCACAAATTTGGTGAAAAACATTAATCTACACATCCAAAAAGGTCAAACAACTCAAATTAGGATGGATGAAAAGAGATCTATAACAAAACACATTATAATCAAATGTTGAAAGACAAAGAAAAAAATCTTGAAAGCAGCAATAGAATATCAATTTAATACATGAAAAGAAATCCCCTAAAAGAATAACAGCTGGCTTCTTATAAAATAACAACAGAGACCAGAAATCAGTGAGATGACATGTTCAAAGTACTGGTTAAAAATATATATATATAGTATATACAACAAAACTATCTTTCAAAAATTAAGGAAAAATTAAGACATTCCAAGTGAAAAAAACTGAGAGAATTCATTGTTAGCAGATCTTTCTTGCAAAAAAAAAAAAACTAAAGGAAGTTCTTCATGCTGAAGTGACACCCAACAGTAATTCAAATCCACAGGAGAAAAACAAAGGGTGCCAGTAAAGGTGATTATATAATTAATCATAAAAGGTACTATAATTTAATATTTCCTTTATTTCTTCTCAGAACTGATTTTAAAAGCAACTGCACATAACAATATGTAAATAATTTATTGTTATGCATACAAAATATAGAAATGTAATATATTTGACAAATATTTGTAGGAACAAAGCTGTATTCAAGTAATGAAAGAGTACAAGATGGTAACTTAAATCCACAGGAAGAAAGTAAAAGCATCAGTAATGGTAAATAATAAGGTAAATATAAAAACTATACATACGTATTCACTCTTCTCTCTTAGCTCTTTTAAAAGGCTAAGATATATAAAGTTGGGTTTGTAACATATATAGATATGATATGTATAAAAATAATAGCCAAAATGTGGGAAGAGAGAGCTACATGTGAGTAAAATTTCTATCTCTCATTGGAATTATGAGTACGTTAGTGTAAATATGATTCTGATATGTTAACATATATTTTCTGATAAGTTAACATATGTACTGTAATCCCTAGAGTAACAACTAAGAAATTATCTCAAGAATATAGTTTAAAAATTATTAAAGGAATTGCAAAGTTACACCAGAAAATATCCACTGCATGCAAATATAGAAATACAAAAAACAAGAGCAAAATTGAAGCCATAAATCAAACTATGTCAATAAGAACATTAAATGTGAATGAATTAAACAATCCAATTAAAAGGCAAAGACTGGCAGAATAGGGGGAAAAGACTAGATCCAACTGTATGCTGTTTACAGGAGACATATTTCTGATTCAAACATATAAGTAGTTTGAAAGTAAAGGGATAGACAGGCAGTTGCAAACTACAACTATAATAAAGCTAGATTGGCTATACTGTGACTATGAGACAGTGTGTCTCTGAGGCAAAATAGACTTTAAAACAAAGAAAAACGTTACTAAAAATAAAGAGGGAGATTGTATAATCTTAAAAGACTCAAGCCATCAGGAAGCGATAACAATTATAAATACATATGCATCTAACAGAGTCCCAAAATACATGTAGCAAAAATGGAGAGAATTAAAGGGAGAATTACATAATTCAACAAGAATACTTGAAGACTATAACACCCTACTTCAAATAATGGATAACACAACTAGAAAGATGATGAACAAAAGCATAGAAAATATGGACATACTAATAAACTTACTAGACCTAAAAGGCAACTATAGGACACTCCACCCAACAAAAGCAGAATATACATTCTTCTTAAGCACACACAAAACATTGTCCAGAATAGAACATATGATAGGCTATAAAACAAACTGCAACAAATTTAAAAGGACTAAAATCATACAAAGTATGTTCTCTGACTACAGTGGAAAGAAATTAGAAATCCATAACACAAGCAAATTTAGGAAGTATACAAACATATGGATATTACACAACACACTCCTAAGTAACAAATGAGGCAAGGAAGAAATCACAAGGGAAATAGAAAATTCACTGAGACAAATGACAACAAAACTACAACATACCAAAACTTATGCGATACAACTAACATAGTGCTTAGAAGAAAATGTATAGCTGCAAATGCGTATATTTTTTAAAAGACAGATCTCAATTTAATAGCCTAACCTGTGATGCAAAAAATGAGAAAATAAGAGCAAACTATGCTCAAAACAAGAAGAAGGAAGAAAATAATGAATGAGAACAAATGAAGTAGAGAATGGAGAAACAATAGACAAACTCAACAAAACCAAAAGTTGGTTTTTCAATATTATAAACAAAATGAACAAACCTTTAGCTATACTGAACAAGAAAAAGAGAAGACTTACATTTCTAAAATTAGGGATGAAACAAAGTACATTTCTACAGAACTTTTAGAAATAAAAGAATTATAAAAGAAGACTATGAACAACTGTATGTTACCAAATTAAATAACAGATGAAATGGACAAATTCCTAGAAAGACATAAATTACAAAAATTGTCAAAAAGAAATTGAAAATCAGAATGGACCTATAACAAGATTAAATTAATCATTTTTAACCTTCCAACAAAGCAAAGCATAGGCCCAGATGGCTTCCCTGTTAAATTCTATAAAACATTCAAAGAGGAATGAACACAAATCTTTCATAAACTCACACAGAAAATAGGAAAGGGAGAAAAACTTCCCAACTCATTCTATGAAGCTAGTATCACACTGACACCAAAGCTAAAGATGTCACAAGAAAAATAACAACCAATATTTTTTAGGAATATAAATGCAGAAATCCTCGACAAAATACTAGCAAACCAAATCTAGCAATGTGTAAAAGAATGATCCACTATGACCAAGTGGGTTTTATCTCAGGAACACACGGTTGCTTTAATATTTGAAAATGAATCAATGTAATACCTGATATTACTAGAATAAAGGACAAAAATCACATGATCATCTCCATAGACACAGAAAATACATTTAACATACTCTAGCAATCTTTAGTGATAAAAACACTCATCAAACTAAGAATAGAACAGAATTTCTCAACCTAATAAAAGATATCTATGGAAAAACTCATTGTTAACATAGTATTTAATAGTGAATGACTGAGCATTTTCCCCTTAGGGTCAGGGACAAGACAAGGATGTCTGCTCATCACTTTTATTTAACATTGTACTAGAGGCTCTGGACAGGATGATTAGGCAAGAAAAAGAAATAAAAGACATCCAGATTAGAAAGGAAGAAGTAAAACAATTGCTATTCACAGATGGCATAATCATGTATACTGGAAATCCTAAGGAATCCACTAAAGAACCATTAAAAGAAGCAAGATCAGCAAGATTGCAGGATACAAAATCAATATGCAGAAGTAGATTGCATTTCTGTAAACTAACAAGAACTATCCAAAAATACAATTGAAAAACAATTCCACACACAATAGAGTTTTAAAAATAAAATGCTTAGGAAAATTTTAACAAAAGAAGCGGAAGACTTGTACACTGGTAACTACAGAACATTGCTGGAAAAAAATAAAGAAAAAAGAGTGGGGAAAAAAACCCATGTTCATGAATCAGAAGACTTAATATTGTAGGATGGGAGTACTCCACATATTGATATACAGATTCAATACAATTCTATCAGAATCCCAGGTGGTTTCTTTATGGAAATTGATAGGCTGATCCTAAAATGTATATAGAAATGCAAGAATCTAGAATAGCCAAAATTATCTTGAAAAATAAGAACAAAGTTGGAAGACTTACACTTTTTTATTTCAAAACTTACTCTAAAGCTACAATAATCAAGACAGTGTGGTTCTGGCTTAAAGATAGACATAGAGATTAACAGAATAAAATTGAGAGTCTAGAAATAAAGCTTTATATTTATGGCCAATTTATTGGCATGCTTTCCACAAGTGTGCCAGGACAATTCAACAGAGAAAGAAAAATCTTTTCAGCAAATGGCGCTGGGACAACTAAACATCTAAAGGCAAAAAAACAAACAAACAAAAAAAAAACACGAAGTAGAACGCTTTGCCTAAAACCATACAAAAAAAATTAACTCAAAATGGGTCATAGACCTAAATGTAAGACCTAAAACTATAAAACTCTTAGAATAAAGCAGAGAAGTTAATCTTCATGATCTTGGATTAGGCAGTGGTTTCTTGGAAGATAGAACACCAAAAGCACAAGCAACAAAAGAAAAAAATAGGTAAATTTAATTTCATCAAAATAAAAAATCTTTGTGCTGTAAAAGATACCATCAAGAAAGTAAGGAGATAATCCATAAGATGAGAGAAAACATTTGTAAATCATGTATCTGATAAGGAACTTTTATCCCGAATATATTACCTCATGTGTCAGCTCCTCAGTCTGGGGTTGTCTAACTACTCAATAATAAAAAGATATATAAACCAATTAAAAATATGTGAAGATCTGAATGGACATTACTCCACAGACGACATAAAGATGACTAATGAGCATATGAAAAGACGTTCAAAACAAAACAAAAATTAGCCATTAGACAAATGTAAATCAGAATCCCAAGAGATACCACTTCGTATTGATGAGGATACCTGTTATCAAAAAGACCATTAACAAGTATTGTCAAGAAAGTGGAGAAATTGGAAACTTCATCCATGGCTGATAAAAATGTAAAATGGTTGCTTTGGAAAACAGTTTGGCAGTTTCACAAAATGTGAAACAGAATTACCGTATAACCCAGCATTTCCACTCCAAGGTATATTCAGAAGAAAAACAAAATTATTTGTTCACACAGAAAACTTGTACATGAATGTTCATAGCAAATTTATTCATAGCCCAAAAGTGAACACAACCCAAATGCACATCAACTGACATGATTATGTAGATAAAATGTGGTATGTCCACATAATGGAACGTCATCCAGTAATAAAAAGAAATGACATACAGATACATGCTACAACAGGGAAGAATCTTGAAAACATTATGTTAGACGAGAGAAGCAAGTTTTAAAAAAACACATATTGTATGGCTTTATTTATATGAAATGTCCAGAATAGACAAGCCTATAAAACAGAAAGTAGATTAGTGGTTACCTAGGCTTAAGAGAGATGGAGAGAAGTGGGAAATGACTAAAATAAATATGTGTTTTCTTTCTGGGATGATGAAAGTGTTCTAAAATTAACTTGTGGTTGTATTAGTTTGTTATGACTGCCATAACAAAATACACAGAGTGGGTGATTTTAAATAACAGAAATTTATTTTTTCACAATTCTGGAGGTTGGAGGTCCAAGACAAAGGTATCAGTAGGTTTGGTTTCTTCTGAGGCTTCTGTCTTTGGCCTCTGTGGAGAGGCTGTGGAGAAAACGAATCCCTCGTACACTGTTGGTGGGAATGTAAATTGGCACAGCTGCTGCGGAAAACAGTATGGCGGTTCCTCAAAAAATTAAGAATAAAATTACCTCATGTGTCAGCCCCTCAGTCTGGGTTGTCTGTTTTCTCATTTCCCCTTCTTAGGACACCAGTCATATGAAGTCAGATGAATGAACTCATTTTATCTTAATTATTTCTTCAAGGCTCTATCCCCAAATACAGTCACATTCTGAGGTACTGGGGTTAAGACTTCAACATATGAGTTTCAGGGGTACATAGTTCAGCCTAGAACAGTGGTAATGGTTGCACAACTGTGAATTCAATAAAAACCATTGAATTGTGCAACCTAAATGAGCGAATTTTGTGGTACGTGAATTATATCTCAACAAAGCTATTGTTTAAAAAAGAGAACTGGGGAGAAGATTTTCAAGAAAGAAAGTAAAATGATCCAATCTGAGTATTTTTTAAAATAAATTTCCTGTCAGCCAACTTCTAGGATGAAAGGATAAAGGATGCTGGAGACAGAATGCCCACTAATGAGATTACTGCAATAATCCAGGTTGCATGTCCTGGGAATCTCAGCTAGACCAAGGGCACTAAAATGAGAAAGAAGGGAGAAGACAGGAATGACTTTGCCTCCGTAGACACAACCACCAACCAGAAAACATTTCTAAGGGCAGGCGACAAGGCTGTCCTCCACAGGTGGCTGGTGTGGGGGGCAGGGTTCTGAAAAATGTCGGGGAACCCTGAAAACCTGGACAACATCAGTGACTGAAACCCCCATATTGCTTTGTTTTAAACCATATATAAAGCTTTGAATAAAATAAAGTCTTAGCTTCTGCATTACTCAGAAGGAGCAGCCCATTAAATCATGACCATTCACTAATATAGTCAGATGATTCTGAAGGATCCGTTGGTCACTTAGCCAGGCTCTGAAGGCTGTGATAGTCTTACAGGTTCTGTTAAAGGACAGGTGACAATGACAGATGTAGGACATGCAGGATGATGGGTTCACAAAAGGCTGCCTAAGTGCTCACCAGAAAGGGACATGCATGGGCAGCTCCGAGAGGAGACTCGGAAAGGACACAGACGCCATTTTTCCTGGGCCCAGCACTGTACTGCATTGGGATATTGGTGCAAAACCTTGATTTAACAAGGAAAAAGTTTTCATCTGTTGATTTTCTATTATTTCTTACTTAGAACTTGATTTTCTACTATATTTCACAGCTATCACAGGAGTCCAGTGAAACCAAGTTGAATAAAATGGTATCTACATAAGGTAATCCTCACACTGTGTGCACATATGTATATGTGAGTATGACTCCTCTCTCTCTCTCTGTCTCTCTCTCTCTGTCTCTGTCTCTCTCTCTCTTTCACACACACACACACACACACACACACACACACACACTTACACCATGAAAACTTGGAGAAGCACATTTCATCTCCCAGGCTCTAGTCATTCTAATCATTTAAAGAGACAGTCCAGCCTAGTGGAGTGAAAAAGAGCAAGAGGTTGAGCACTTGAAGAGCTCCATTTGATGTAGGAGTTGAATCACTGATTAAATGTATAACCTTGGGACTCTCTCACTGTCTCTGTTTCTCAGTTTGCTCATCTAGAAAATGACTATAAAAACATCACCGGCTTCACAGGTTGTTATGAAGTTCTAATGAAATCATAGCTATGAAAGCACATGCAAGGCTCTAAATAAATATGAGGCATTATTTCCTCCCCCTAGGGTATTAATATCTGAACTCCTTTATGATTTTGTAGCAGGAAAAGTTTAGCCTTGAGCCAGCAGATGGAAGGATATTTGGGGTGAGGGCAGGAGGTCTTCCAGAGTCCATATGTAGGCAATTTCTTTCTGACTACATAGAAGACTTCTTACACACACACACACACACACACACACACACACACACACACACATTTTATAATCCCTAAAGCTACTCCAGACCTTCTATTCAGGTCTCAGGGGTGCATTTTCATACCATTCTGGCTGAACTCAGAAGTGGAAAATTCCCAGAAAGTCCTCTCCTCAGCTGTCCAAGTTCAGGTTTGATAAGCTAAATAGACCACAAGAACGACGGGTGTTTCATTTGTTTTGCACCATCTGGTGGACTGTGCCTGGAGGTACAGCATCTGCCCAAGCAGCTGCAGAATCTGCCAGTCATTGCCCTCGGGCGGATGGGGAGGGGAGATAAGGCCTGGCTGGCAAGGCAATGAGCATCAACCAGAAAAGTCTCTACAGAAAACAACAGAAAGGACCCCAACTCTTCTCTCTTGAACAATTTGTAACAAGCTACACATAACTGAGTTGGCCCCTCCTACCTCTACACCCCAAAAGGCTGGCTGACAGCTCCTTTATAGATGACTGTGCTCACCCCGGTTCTTCTGCCAGAGTGTAAGCCTCCTGAGGGTAGGACTGATTATCTTTGCACGTTCTCCTTCCCCTTCCACTCCTACTTCTAAACACACACACACACACACACACACACACACACACTCACACACGCACACGCCAATTGGACTGAAGACAGGACTCTGTAAATGCTTGCAATTACACTGAATTGAGCAGGCAAAGGCCTTACTTAAGCCTCAAAAGAGTTTTAGGTTTTAGACGAAGCTCTATTAACTACCTGAGATTGTGTAACACTGGAGGGTGTGTGGGTCTGCCTTCCTCCTTTTCCACCCCAGTGAAATGGGGGCACTAATACTCAATGATGACATAATGAGATCACAGATGTACATCTAAGCAAAAGGTCTTAATCAGAATCCAACTGATCCATCGGCTGACATTTACTGAATGCACATTCTATGCTGACCATTGTGTGACATGCATTGGGGAAACAGGTAGGAGGGAAAGGGGAAGCAGAGAGTAAGACCACGTGCTCATGCCTTCAGAGAGCTCATAGGCCCAAGCAGGAAACAAGACTTAACTCACGGGACATAAGAACAAACCGGTAACTGTGGATAACGAATGAGCTACTCGGCCATAACGGCAATGCCAGATGTTCAATGAAAAATTCATGGAGGAGATGTTCAGGTCTACAATCACACCTATAATCTAACTGAAAAATTCTGCTAAGGCTTCCTAAGGAAACTTGGTAATGCTGCTCCTGGACAAATCGTGTGTTTCTTTCAGGCCTTACTCTGCATGATTGCTTTCCCCAGTCATCTCTAGCTTTTCAAATTCTACCCATCCCTCTAGCCTTATTCCCCACCCTAGGAAAGCCTTTCCTCATCACCCCAGGCTCACCGATGTCCTTGTCTTCTCTAAATGCCTACATGGCCTGAAACTCGATATCCCAAGCATCTCCTTAACTAGATTGTTAGCTTGGTAAGGTAGGAGTGAGGTTGTCTTCTCCAGTGGCTCCTGGGTGCCTAGAAAAGTACTGTACACACAGTGGCTCCTGGGTGCCTAGAAAAGTACTCCGTACATGCAGATTCCAACCCTCTGTGGCCTTCAGCAGAAAAAAAAAAAGGCGCCCCCTCCTGGCTGGGGCAGCAGCTGCAGCCAGGCTCCTGGGCGATGGCTCAGGAAGTTAACGGAGAAGGAAAAAGGAGGCCCTCCCAGCTATACTAATGCAAGTGTAGCCCCTGCCAACAGGCCCTAATAAGTCTAACCTTCAGCATTAAGGCACTTGCCCTCCTACTCTAAGCTGCATGGTTTTAGGACTTCTTTTCCCCTTTTAGGCAGGCCCTAATACCGACTTTCACTTGTGTTCACCTGGACACTGACAGAGAGGAGACACCAAAATTTGGTTTGCCTCAGGCTCCAGAAGGCTATCCCGAGTTCCAAGATTTCAAAAAGAGTTTCTGTAGAACTCTTTTAAGAGTGCTCTCCCAAAGTATGTTTCACAAAATACTGGTCTTGATGGAATATTAAGACATAAAAAGTTGTCTCAAGTCATATTTGCTTAGAAACATTGAGTTAAAAGAATTGAGACAGGATTTTGTGTTTTGTTTTGCTCTATTTTCCTGCAGAAAGTTCCAGAGCCCTTAATGGACATTGTAAGTCTCCAAGAAGGGGCTGGAGCACATCACTCCAAATGTATTTGGCCGGGGAACGCTTTTTCCAAGATTGCTTCCCACGAAACACTTTAGGAAAGTTTAGGACTTCCCTTTCAAGCTTCATGAAAATTCCCCACAAAGTTTTCAGAGCTGCTTCTCCCTGGCATTTTGCTTCTTTTAGAAATTATAATATAGATACAGATCTATATATGTAAAATAAATTTCTCTGAATACCAAAAGAAGACGTTCATGACAGAAAATTACCAAGAATGAAGAAATCTACCAAGAAGAAAATCTAAAACCATGGAAAAATGAAAAGCATTCCAGGACTGCAAGCATTTTCTATTGAAAAGGAGTCGATCCTGCAGAATTACTGCTTCTTGGAGGGAACTTTCCAGATGAAATCTTGCCCTTTTGTCCCTCAGGTCACAGTCATACTTCCTCCTTCACTTTACCTCTTGAACCCTGCTAAGCTCCCTACATAGTCCCAGCATGCTCTAGTCCTCACGAAAATCAACACCGTCAGAAATAAAAGCAAATATAAAAATCTGAATAGATGCTGTCAACATGGAGAAGTCACCAACGGACTGGAGGAGAGCCCCAGGGCTCCTGATGAGAGTTGTTACCTTTCACCAGGCACTTCCAAGTTATTCAAACAGTATTTAAAGGAGCTAATTCACAGAAACCAAAAGATTTCCAGTTTGAGGAGACCAAAGGGACAGAAAAGGGGATCTACATTTCGGGTTCCTTGTGGGCAAAATGAAAAGATTGGATTGCACACTATCTAACGTTGCTTCCCATGTGACAAGTCAATACAATTACCATTGCTAAATTATTAGACTCAAACTATTATCTCAGCGCATCCTCTCAACCATAAGGTTGCCAGTTCAATTCCGCGACTCCCACAAGGGATGGTGGGCTGTGCCCCCTGCAACTAGAAGCAGCAACTGGACCTGGAGCTGAGCTGCACCCTCCACAACTAAGACTGAAAGGACAACAACTTGACTTGGAAAAAAGGCCTGGAAGTACACACTGTTCCCCAATAAAGTCCTGTTCCCCTTCCCCAATAAAATCTTAATAAAAAAACTATTATCTCAGTAAATGCCTAAGGGAAAGTTAGCACCAATGATAAAGGCCAAACCTACCCTATATCTCAGAGTAACGAAGTTCTCTCTCCTTCCCACCTTCTCATACACTTTGCCCTGGTGACATCATATTTGAAAGGAAAGTATTTAGAGGAGAGGGGAATTCTCGAACAACACATAAGCAGGTTGCAGAGTCTATACGAGGGAAAACATACATAGCTGCCCCACTTCCTCGGAGCAAGCTCTGTTGGGCCTCTGGCTGAGCCCTTCACTGTTCCAGGCTGCCTCCCAACTAGAATTTTCAACTGACTAAGCAATAACGTTTAGGCCAAATAGGAATAAAAATATTAAATGAGATAATAATGTTAAGTGTTAAGAAAAAAACAAGATGTTAATCATTGTTGGTTTAAGTATACATTTTCAAGAAATTATAATATCGTCAGGCCTGGAAATCAAACAAAAGAGAAAACACAAGAATATTGTTTGGCTTTAGTGACATGATGACAGAGAAGGCTATTCTCTTTATTAGCCACCAGGTAGGATCTCCCTGAAAAAATCCGTGTGTGGTATCACTCTAGAAGGGCAGAGCCAGGACTAGAGATTATATACTAGCAGTGTTACTAGTCAGTTTCTTATACTTAAAATACCCACCCCACCCCCAAACCAGTCCAATCAATTGTCTTTAGAAATGTCTCTGAAATCAGTTCTTTATTATTTTCCTCCCTTGGAGTGAACATACGCAAATTGAGCCTCATTGCTTCAGTCTTTGTCCGCAGTCCTGCCATCAGCCTTCCTCAGACCTACTACCCAGTGCCGCCAAATTAACCATCTTCATTTGCTGCTTTGATCATCCTCCTCCCCTACAGAAAAATCCTTCTCAGTCGCCCACTAGGTATAGAATGAAGTCCAAACTATAGTCAGCCTAGTGCATGCTGCTCTCTGCAATCTACTATTCCAGCTCCCCGCTTTCCTTTCACTGCTGGCCATTGGCTGGACTCAACCAAAAGCCAGAAGGTGAGGCAGCCAATTTCTACAGCCTCTTGTGGCACAGAGCAGCTGGAAAGAATAGGAAATGGATCTGGAGTGGAAAATGGAGAATATCCAAAACAGCCACTAAGGTAGGTTTTTAAACATAGGAATGCAACAAATTACACCCAATAGTACCTGAAAAAATAGGAGTTAATGTTCATGTAGTCTTGAGATTGGACTTTCTAAGCATGATAAAAATGGCAAAGCTTGGGCTGGACCCTAGGTAGTTTGTTTCCAGAGCCCATGCTTTACGTACTTAAATATCTAAATATAGACAAATTAAAATAAAGAGGTTTTATCGACTAAACCATCAATAAGTATATTGTAAAAAGTTTTAATTGTTCAATTTCAGTAAAAAACAAGCAATTTTAAATACATATATGACATTATTTTCATCTGTCAAATTGGCAACGTTTTAAAATAATCATTTACCTACTGTTGGCCTAGGTATGATTCATTGGGCAGAAGTACACATCAGTACAAGTTTCTTGGGGTCTGTTGGGCAACAAATAGGAAAGCCTTTAAACTTTTTGTGCGCTTAGAGAAAAGGAATTCGAAAAATATTGTTAACAGCATAATACCGCTTACATTAAAATATGCATTTAAAACGCCTAAAGGATAATATAAAACGTTATCAGTAGATGTCTTTGGCTGACAAGATTCAAGTGGTTTATAATTGTTGCTTATCTGTACTTTCCAAATTTTCTGCATGAAATACTATTGTATTAAGAAAAGCACAATAAAAGCATTGTACATCATTAAATTATGTCTGTTATACGCAGAGTGATTTTGTACAGAATCCTGAGTTGCTAAATGATGTCATCCAAACTGTGCACTGGACAACTCCAGTAGGCATCTTCTCTGGGAAGTTAGAACTTACGTCCAAATAAAATGGAAAACAACAACGATACTCTATCATAATTCAAAACCATTTCTACAAGTGCATGAAAGGGACAATGAGAGGTATAAGTGACTTTATCACATCAAAAACTGGCTACATGAAGCCAAGGACAGTGACCCTTTCATTCACCCTTCTGGGCTGCAACCTTTCGACTATGCTCTTTGTACCAAAATGCCCAATGCCTGCAAAACCCTTTGTGAAACTAAACCACGGAAAGAAAGAACCCTTGTCTAGCAGCTAAAGGCAATTTGCCAATTTATTTCCATCCTTCATCTAATTCTCAGTTGGCCAGCTAAGTGAAAAAGGTAACCAGAGACACGGGAGAAGGTCACTGATAAGAATGATAGATAAGTAAATAAAACATTCATAAAAGTCAGTTCTCTACGTCTCAATCCCATTTTATGTGACTCACAGTGAATCAATGTTGCACGAAAAAAAAGTGGGCAATGGGACAAAAATAATGCCACAGGATGTGCATATTATAAAACATGAAATATGAGGAGAATATACCTAAAGAAGGGTTTCTCCTTGCTGGACGTGAGTTTTCCAGTCCTTCTAGAAGAGAAATTTGTCTTTTGCTATTTGGAAAGACCTGTCTAGTAAAGCTGACCACACTGGGTGTAGGATGCTTGCGTTATGGTCCTACTGTGACTTACACAGTTCAATCAATTTCTAGTTTATACTTCCTTACCTTGTCATTTAGTCCAGTGTTTCAGAGAGAGGAAGCACTTGGCATACCTATGTTAAATGGACTCCTTTCCAAAATGTGAGAAAAGATCATTTCTTTTGGTGTTCAAGTGCTATATGCTCCAGTAGAGGTCAGCCTCTCACAATTGATTCAAGGACACAGAGACGCCCCTCCCTCCTGACCTTATCACCCTCAAAATCCTCCCCTTCCAGCTGATGGTACAGTGGAAAGAATCCCACAAACAGAAGTCATTACATGATGACAGGGGGCAAATTATTTAACTCTCTACACTTTAGTGTCCTTATCTGTACAAAGTGGGAGGGGAGAGGGGAAGCATTTTATAAGTAGTTATGTAATAGAATCTAGCACAATATATGACACAAAATACATGCCTGTGAATGTAGTTGCCTTGCTTTTTTTTCCCTTCTCTCTCAGAAATCTGTCCATTCCACCATCAGAGATAAGACAAATACCCCGACAAGAGGCCCTTGAAAACTGTAGATCCTTCTTGAAAACTGTTTCTAAAAGGAAGAGAACCAGGCACCAGCAATAGAAGGAAGACAAAAAGGGAAGAGCTTTGCAAGTGCTAGAATGCGGTAAAAAGAAAACAGTTGTGTTGAAAGCTAAATGAACAAGATCACCTAGTATTAGTTCTCAGAACACCAAAACCAGGTGAAAGGAGATTCCAGTTTTTAGGAACTAGACATACGTACATACGGAAGTCTAGTGATGACATAAAATATTCTTAAGGTCAAAATTACAAAAGATAGAAGACAAGAGGTGTTGGGAGCCCTGGGTCCTTGTCCCCAGCCTGCAGGACTGCAGGAGCCTAATACACTTGTTAGGAGAAATGAATGTGGGCACATAGTACTAATCTTCATCCTGCCATAGATACTGTGTGACCTTAGACAAATTGCCTCATCCCACTAGGCCTCACTTCTCCCATCAGTAAAAATGGGGATAACGATGATTTACTAATGAATTCCTGAACAAATAAGATAATACAATGGAGAACATTTAGCACGATGTCTGGCAGTTCAGGTCCTCGAAAAATGTGAATCTCTATTAGTTACCATGTGATCCTAGGAAAGCACTTCCTCCCTGGACATCAGTTTCCTCATCTCTAGAAGGGGGAGCAAGGAATTGAAACATAACCTCTAGGGTCCTTCCAGAACAAAAACTCATCTGATTCTCATGCAGGGGCCCAGCCTCCCTCTGGTCAGCTCTATGGAGGAGTCTGGCAGTTTGAACTCAGGGACGTGGCCCGCAGGCCACAGCCTGAGGCCTGACAGCTGTTTCCATCATGCAAGGCAATAGGACAATGTGGCCAAAGAATCCGTGAGAGAAAAAGATTCAATCCAGGCCAATTTGAAGGAAAGACTTTGTCAAGAAACGTGACTTCCTCTTTTTTTTTTTTTTTTTTTTTTTTCTGTTTTGTTTTTGTTTAAGGTCAAGCAACGAGAAGGGAGACCAAGCTGAGCATAGTCTCCAGAGGCTTCTGCAGGATCGCATGTCTCTTCAGAAATGCCATTTTAACTGATGTAAGTGTGAAGGAGTTGGAACCCCAGGGATTAAATTTCTGCTGAAATACACATGTTTTTTGAGACAAAAAAAAAAAAAAATGAGCTCTTGACCCAGGGAATGCAGAGCCTTTGGAAAACTGTTCTGAGCCTGATATGGAGGGTATCAGATGCCGCTGGCCTTTCAGGACTCCCCTCATGTTGTAGGTTAACATGAGATTACACCTGGCTGTGCTGGCCTCGGGGCCGGGGGAGGGGGAGAGGGACACCTGTCTTAGCTTGTCTCACATATACACACACACATTCCTAGGCCTGGGAACTTTTCTCCCCCACAAAGACATGTTTTATGACTATACTTGTATTTTTATGACAAAACAATCCCACAGTCGTCTGAGAGGAAGTGGGGTCTAAATAGCCTGTGAGACTAGACACCTGGGCTCTGCCAGCCTAGTCCCGTCACAGCACCACTTACCTACCCACCATGCTGCTGGGGCCAGGCTTCTCCTCTGCAAGCTGGTCGGGGGGTGTGCCTGGCCAGCTCTCCTTTTGTGAGTCGGCTACAGTTTGTGCCAAAGAATATTTGCATCTCACTCCCATCTCAAGGCAATCAGATAATCTCTTGTCACTATACATTAGTTGGCATTTCCTAGAATTTCATATAAATGGGATCCTACTTTATGTACTCTTTTCTGTCTGTCTTTTAGCATTCAGTACAATTACTTGGAGATTTACTCACGCTGTGTCAATAATCTGTTCATTTTATTTTAGGGTAGTGTACTCCATTGTATGGATTTACCCCAATTTGCTTGTCCAGTCACCTGCAGATGGATAGATATTTTGGTTGTTTCCAGTTTGGGCCTATTACAAAGAAATCTGCCGTGAATATTTGTGTATAACATATAAAGAGTATGTGACTCTCCGAAAGAAGGCTTTGGGTGCAAGTCTGCATGTTATCTCACCTCTCTGACCCTCGGTGTTTTCAGCTACCAATGAGGTGAACATATCTCTTTCCACATTGTCGTGAAAGTGACACAAGGTATGTGAAGGGGTTTTTAAAATATATATATATATATGAAGTATAAAGAATTATACACAAGTGATATTAATATTCCTCTCAGTAATTATTCGTTCATAATCAAATAACTGCTGACTGAAGGTGAAGGGCAGATTTTTGTGAGAGTATGTGTCTGTATAAGAGGACACTCTGCATAGAATGGGGAGGTATGAACAAGTGCAGTTCAGCACCACCATTTCCAAGGCACCCACCATCCATGTGGGCCAAAATGGTAAACACCTACAAAGATGACTAAATCATGCTCGACACAGGGTGAGGTGTCCCAGCAGAGCACAGGGATCAGCACCCTGGAGAGTTGGAACAAGAAAGAAGGACGAAAGTCTGAAGTAGGACAATCAGGCAGTGGAAGTGTCATCCAGGTCCTGACGGAAGGCAGGAAGGCTATGGCGGGAATTACATCATGATTGAGGATGTGCCCACACCTTGTTGTCCTGAGTGAGAATATACAGGGGGACCCAAAAGGAATGCTTATATCTAAACCCTTCTCAATGAAGTAGGATTTAGTAAACTTCCCACAATATCTTTTCTAACCAAAGTAGGCCTGCGTCATATTGTTTGATGGTTTTCAGTCCTGACTGGGCAATACAGAGATGTCCTCTCATGTCTCCCTGCCTGATGGAGAAGGGTGCTCAGAAAGCCTCAGCAGCTGGCAGCAGCAGGAACCACTGAAAGCCAGCGTGAGGATGAAGGAGGAAAAGAGAAGAACTGGTTGGAAATCTGTGGAAGGAGCAGATGGACTTCCAGGTCTTCTCCCAAAGCCTGGACAGCCAGATTTTGCCATCTCCTACCCTGGCAGATGAGAGACTTAGTTTCTGAACAAGTTAAACAGAGAAGCTCTGGAAGCAGGAATACTCGGCATAGCTATGAGCAGGATTGAGACAGTGCACAGAACACAAGGATGTTGGATAAAAGTCTGCCAAATGAATGGTGGACACCACACCTCCATCTTGCCCAGGCTAACTCTCAGGAAAGTGGCAAACAGGCCTACAGTCCCAAGGCTGGAAACTAAAGACTTTCTCCTCTCTCAGAAACCTCATAGGCCCAATGTGGGGTGGGGTGGGGGTGGGGGTGAGGAGATACCTATAGCTATTGATGTTCAATCATCTACAAATTATCCATATTCTTATTTGAGTAGTCTATAGTGAGATCCAGCAATTAAAGAGCCCTACCCTGTGAGGATGGCCAACGGGTATCTAAGATTTGAGGAAATTCATAACGTAAAAGACAGACAAAGAAAGACAATAAGAGCAGAAGAAAAACTTTAAGAACATATTTAATGTAGCACAAGAGATATAAGAAAGGGTAAAAAAGATCAGGATCTATGAAACAAGAATAGAGTGCTAGTTAAGGGGGAAAAAAAACATGATTCAGAAAGAGGTCTTGGAAATTTAAAAATACACATACAGAAATTTTTAAAAAATTAAAAGAGAATAGAAATTTAAGAAAATCTCATAAGTATCACAAGAAGAGATAAGAAATATAAGGCAAGCATATAAGAATATAATAAAATTCAATAATCACTCCAAGATGTAAATGAGGTATATAGTAGGAATCCTAGAAAAAGAAACAAAGAAAATTGAGGGATTAAAATTACTCAAGTAGCAATGTAAGAAATCTCCCTTAAATTTCTCTTAAATACTGAATTCAGTTTCCAGTCCTAGAGGACGCACGAATACTTAATTCAATCGTTGAGAGAAAAATCCAACCCACAGTACCTCATGTGAAATTTTGTAATACCTAGGTTACAGAGAAGGATTCTAAAACTTATAGTAACACTAGGAGTTGGAAGACAACTGTACCATTTTTTTTAAGCAATTGCCTCTCAGCCCCAGTCCACCTTGCTGGGACTCTGCCAACCTCATTTTTCCTTTGCTAGCTGGCTTCCTGTTAGAGCCTGTCAATAGGTGGCACAGAGGGAGGTTGGAAGTCTGGAGAAAGGAAGAGGACATGCTGTTTTCTGTTTCCTTCTATTCCTATCAGCAGCATCTCTGTAACAGCCCTTCTTCTGGCTGTGGCAGTTGGTCCAACTCCAAGCTTTGGGTATTTTATTTTTCTGGAACTCCAGAATCAACTTCACGCTACTCTTCAGATGTCTCAGCAGTAGTGGGCAACACCTCCTCCTCTGAGGTCTGGATCTTGGCACCCTGAAGCTCCTCTTTCAAATTTCTAGGTTCTAATTATCCCAACACCTTCCCTTTGTTGTCCTAAGTATTCTAGCTGTTTCCTGTAGTTATTATCATTGTGTTACCTTTGTTTTCCCTTTTCACTTCTTCAGTTCTCCAGCACCCACCCTTTTAACTGTCCTTATATTAAATAATTTCTTTAAAATAAGTGATATAATTTCTGTTGTCTGACTGAAGCCTGGCTGATTTGGGACTTTGTATAGTACCCGGAGGGAGCCCAAGTACCAAACCTTCAGAGAATTCTGGGATTTGCTTAGTACAATATTGATTCTATGTCCAAACTATCAATCAAAGAGGAAGGTGAAATAAAGACAGTTTTCAGAAATAAAAGGTCTGCAAAATGTTATCTCTCATGTACCCTGAAAACCACTGCATCTGTTACTCTACCAAGACAGGGGAGAAAATCATGACAGGAGGAGATATGGGACCCATGAGACAGTGGCTATAACATAGGCAAAGGATCAAGGAAAGATGGAGACAATGGTGGAGAGACGTCTAGAGGTGACACTTGTGCCACAGGACAGAGCAACCAGTCCAGATTGGAAGAGGAGGAGAGAGGCTTGGGAGGGAGCATCCAATTAAAAAAGAGGAGAATGACATACTCTGTGATGTACTTATCCATGATGACAGGAGTTTTATAATTCTGTTGAAAAGACTGAGGCTGATTTGATGATAGAACACTAATAAAAAACACAAATAAAAAATTATTTACTCCAAAGAAGACACATGTTGCACAAGATAGAAAATACCACCATAGTATACTATATGGCTCAGCTGTAAAGAATATTTACATAATTATAAGAATGCCAACAAAAAATACTAGTTGAACAAAAGCATCCAATAAACCCATAATGAATGCAGGGCATGATAAAGGCTGAAAAATGTCCCCCAAAGATATCAGGCCCTAATCCCTGGAATCAGTGTTACCTCATTTGAAGAAAAGGGTCTTTGCTGATGTGATTAAATTAGGCATTTTTGAAGTGAGGAAAATATCCTGGGTTACCAGGTGGGCCTTAAATATAATCACATGTATCCTTACAAAAGGGAGACAGAAGATTAAACAGATACACGCAGAGGAGAAGGCAAAATGTGAAGACAGAAGCAGCGATCACAGTAACATGGTCATGAGCCAAGGAATGCCGCAGCTACCAGAGCCAAAAGAGACAAGAAAGGATTCTGCCCTACAGCTTCTGGAGGGAGACAGCCCTGTCAACACCTTGATTTGGGTCCCGCAATACTGATTTTGGATTTCTGGCCTCCAGAACTGTGAAAGAATGATTTTTTTTTTCTGTTGTTTCAAGCCACTAAATTCGTGGGAATTTGTTACAGCAGCCACAGGAAACTAATACAAGGGTGTGTGGGGGAAAATAGATGAAATAGAGAAAAACTGACATCTTCTACAGCAGGAAGTCAATAGATTATATCTAAAATGGGAATATCAGAAAATGCTAATACATGTAAGCGGTAACCATCATAAGTTACTACAGTTGATCTGGAAACAGGAAATCACAGGCTGTTATTTGTTGGAAGATTTATATTACTAACTGACCTTATAAATGAGGTGAAATGTGTAGTAACTTTTAATCTAAAAAAACTTAAAGGGAGGAAACTTGATAAACACATTCCTGTTCTCAAGAAGTATTCTGTAAGCCCTTCTTTCTGTACATAGTAGAGAGGGAGCATAGAAATAAAGGAGTGGAAGAGATAAAGGCATTTATTGTGGTTCCTTCTACGTGCAAGGCTCTGTAGAAGGCACCATACCTACAGTCTTTATCACCTCTAATCCTCACAATAATCTGCAAGACAGATAGGAGTTTTAAAGACAGGGACACTGAGTCTTAGGGAAATGAAGTAAATTTCCCCATCATCACACTCTCAACCTGTCTGCCTCCAAAGCCTTTGCATGGCTTTCCATCATCTACACCCACCGTGGAGACATGAGAGATGGCCACCCTGAGATCTCATGTTCAGGAACCTGATGGAGGAGGAGACTCCTTCTGCCTGAGAGAATTAAAAAACAAAAAGGCTTCACAGAAGTTGTTGCTCTTGAGTTTCATAAATATTGAGAGGATATGGGTTTCTTTGAGTTTTTACCACTTGGTTGCACAAGAGTCTCTTAAGGGCTAAAGACTAACCAGTTGAATATTATTTTCATAATCCCCATTTTACAAAAGACAAAGTTAAGGCTTTGAGCAATCAAGTCTAAGTAGCAAAAGCAATCCTTGAACTCAGATCTTCAGCTACCACCTCCTCTGCTCCTTCCATCTCAGTTCGTACCTAGTAAACACTTTCTGAATTGAATTGCATTGAAAATGAACTTGCAATCAATGCCTCCTCTATGGTTAGGAGGAAGGAGCCTAGGACAAAACTGATAGCAGAAGGAAATGAGCTGGAAAGTAGAATAGGGTTCCAGAGAATTCAGAGTCAAATGATGAAAGTTAGCTATATTGTCGTTGCCTTTCACTCATCCAAGCCCTTATGAAATCTGGATCTACATACTGACGGGGGGGGGGGGGGGGGGGAGGCATTTCAAGGCAAGCAAAGTCCAGCTGGGAGCAGGACAGTCTGGCTATAAGCATTGAACCAATGCCAAGAGAAAGAAAAATTATCCGTCAGACAATCCACCCATTTAAACCTGATCTGCTAAACTGGGGCTCCTTCTCTCTCTCTCCTATTCCAATTAACAGCTATGCTCCCAGCCATGGACATGCTGAATCACCCTCCAGTGCCCCAGCTGATGTCTCATAAAGCTTTGTGCTCATCTAATCCTCTAATAGCCTGGAGCTGTATTAGTGTCACAGTAGCAAATTCACTCCCAAATTGGAACTTTATTATTTTACTGTACAAAAGTCAGCAGGGTTCTTGAAGAAGTGCAAACCATCTGTTAACCCTTTCCAGTCTCAACTCCCATAACTGCCGTCAGAAAATAGGAGTTCATATCCGAGAAGTACCTTTTGATCACACCCCCGGAGGCCTCCAACACCAATGTGAGTGAGTACATATTCAGAATAGGTCAATTTCCGAGCGGGTATGATGCCGGGTGCAGCCAACTCTGAAAAAAGGCAAGCTCGGTGTCTAAAATTCTAGCTCTCCCACTTACCGTGCTTCCCCGAAAATAAGACCTAACCGGAAAATAAGCCCTAGCATGATTTTTCAGGATGACATCCCCTGAATATAAGCCCTAATGCATCTTTTGGAGCAAAAATTAATATAAGACCCGGTCTTATTTTTGGTGAAACATGGTATGAGCTGGGTAACCTTAGAAAAGACCTTTTATGTCCCTGAGTCTAGTATAATCACCCATAAAATAGTTAGATCACACTGTCCTCGGAGTGAATATATAAGGGGACCATGTAGGTGGGCACACTTGGCACTTTGATTGCCATAGAGGAGGCTATTACTAGTACCTGTTTTCTTGCTTCCTTGGTTCACTTTCCTGTTCAAATTATGCCTCACCATTTCCTTTTTTTTTTTCTTCTTCTTTCTTGTGGATAATTTTCCTGGAATGGGAGAAGTGAAACCTGTTAACTCCTGAGTTTAAGTGATCCCACAGCTCAGCTTCTCTACTTGATCAGAATATAATATATCTTGAGGGACCAGATGAGCTTGAAAATACCTGCCAAACTAAATACATGTGATTTTAATGACACTCAAGTATTAGAACCTGTGGAGGAGAGATGCAGAAAAGAGAAAAGGAAACCAAGGATCTGGGAAAGGATAGATACCAGCTTTATCATCATAATTTTGCCTGGATACAGCGAGCTGCAAAAACCCTACAGTAGGTAGTTAAAAGTCAGGTAAGTCAATGGAGAAATTCACTGACTGTTTTAGTTTTTAAAATGAGTAGTTGTTTGAGGCAGCACAATGTAGACTGAATGTACATGAGACTACTTCATCCAAAGGGGAGTTTTTGATGGTGCCACACAAGAAAAAATAGTCAGTGACTTCTGTGGTATAGGGGTGTGGGGGAGAGCTGAGAGAGAAAGGGGGCTTTCCATTTTGTACTCAACCCAGAAAATGTCTTCTTTCAACCAAAAATAAGAAAAATATTTCTCCTGCTGACATGCCACAGAATGCACATCAATATGGAGGGAAGGCCCTCCCAGGTCAAGGCAGCTACTGCAGAGATTGGAGAAGAAATGAGTGGCCCTGAGCCCAGCACCGCACAGAACGGTGTTGCTGCTTTATAGTAGTGACAGCGGTATCTACAATTACTGCTCGCATCGTCACTATTGAACTAATATTTATTGAGATCACACCGAATGTAAACACGGGACTATCTTATGTAATTCTAACGACTGGACCATTCCAATGTCCATTTCAGAAATGAATTGACTGAGGTGTACGAGTACAGAGAAGCATGTCTACTTAGGGTATTTTTAAGTATACCATACAGTACCTATACGGTATAGCTACTGTATCTACGCAGTAGCTATCGGTACAGTGTCATGCTGTCAGATAGTAGATCTCTAGGACTTGTAAACAAAAAAGTCATACCTTTTAATTAATACCTCCCTGTTTTCCCAACGCCCTATCCCCTGGCCACCACCATTTCTACCAGGTCTTATGTTAATGTTGGTTCGAAACCTCAGGAGCTTCCTGGGTGAAATCTGAAAATGGCCCCTGGTATCTGGAGGGCAGGGAGAGACCCAAGAAAGAGGCAAACCACTCCAGAGTGGTAGCTGGCAAGTTTCATAAGTGCCAGGGAACTTACATAGGAGGCTTGTCTTGGGAGGCCACGAGATGGCTGTGCCTGGCAGAATCTTAAAGGTTTATGTAGTGTCTTTGAACTGGGCTCAGTCACCTCTACTGTTTAGATGGTCTCAATGACACCTTACTTTTGCAATGCTACATCCTTGAAACAGCTCCTAGTGTGGGAACTGTGGGCAGAACATAAGCGCATATTCCAAGAACAGGAAAGGGGGTGAGGAGCCTCTAATTATCCGAGTCTAGTTCATGGGTCAACCATGGTCACATCCTCTCGATGACCTCCTCCAACACTTAAGTGTTCTTATCATACACACACACACACACACACACACACACACACACACACACATTAATAATAACAAAGTAGGCAGGAGGAAACTTTTGGAGGTGCTAGATATGTTTATGGCATGGATTATAGTGATGGTTTCATGGATTATATGGATTATACTAATCTCCAACCCTGTTAAATTATATACATTATGTTTAGCTTTTTGTATGTCAATTATATCTCAATAAAGTGGTATAAAAAAAGAAAGAAAGGAATATGTGCAAGGTCATGGAGTTTGTATACAACAGAGCCCAAAATTCAAACCCAGATTGCCTGATTTCAAAGTGGCAATTTAAATGATCTCTGTACTTAAATTCTGAATTTAGAATAATTGCATATCAAGAGGTTAGTTGAAATGAAAGTCCTAATATAAAACCACAAATATCCCCAGGCAAACCTGCCTGGGACCCAGACTATCCATGGGTGCTAGAAAAGAAAAGGAGAATGTTCCAGAAGCAAAAAAAGAAAAAAGCATCCATCCAGAACCAGGGCAGAGACATTGTCTGGACCACACTTGAGGAGGGGTTTCTTCATTCTCATGGAGGGAGTGGTGATAACAGTAGAACCACATTACATTACTCAAGATTGTACCGCCATCTCTTTATGCTCCATTAACTGCATATTTAATGTAATCAATCTCAATAAACGCTTTTATAATGTCATCATAAAGCCACTAGTTAAAAAACAAAAGCATTCAGGTTAAAGTTATCATTACCAAATAACATTACTGTAAAGGAAGCAATGTACCTAACAGCGCTCTGTCACAGTCCCGCTGCACCGAGACAGCAGGCCAGGTGAACCTCTTTGCTTTTCCCGTTGAGTGGCAGCTCATCACAGAAACACATCTAGTAAATTACCCATGCGTCTTACTTTCGGGACATGTTATTTCTCTACCCTACCAAAACACCAGGTTTTGTGTCCCACCTATCTGCTTTGGGCCATGTTCCCAATCAGCTGTGGTTGGAGGGGGAAAGGTGCACAGGACAAAACGTGACTGCTGCCCTCAGGCCTGGGGTGAAACCTCTTGCTTTAGAACAGGCACTATAGTAGACAGGCCCTATAAAATATGTCTAGGTTACATAGGATTCCTATTTCTGCTTAGCGAGAATCTGCGTGAAGAAGTAATTCTTCCTATCAAAAACAGTGAAATGGAAGAAATGGCGAACACTCCCAACATATACCCAAATACAAAGCACAGAACACTCGCTGCAGACCAGGTCAGAGAGAAAAGTGAAGGCGTCGTTCCGCAGGAATCCACAAGTGAGCCCAGATGTATGGAGAATGTCCTTGACGGAGTCAATTAAAAAGACTTTGTAGAGAATGTGAAATTGGATTGATTGTATATATTGGTTATCGATCATTCCCCTCACATTAATGAGAATTATCAGACTCTTGACAATGCAAGAAGAGGATTGAAACAGAAATTCTTTTCTTAGCCACTTAGTTAGAAGTTTCCTAAATTAAAAGGAACAGAACCCTATTCTACTCATTGTCAGTATGTGTGTATATTGTTATGCTTAAGATAACTGTATCAGAATATTCATAGTTCTAATTTCAAACTGTGGCTTGAATTGTTTGAATTAATGACATTGCTTCCTTTAAAATCTCTGAAGTGAAAACACTAGACATAGACATCAATGTAGATACATAGATAGATAGATAAATATAAATATAGATGATATAGATTAGATATATAGATATAGATATAAATGATCTATATAGAGAGAGAGATGACGATGACAGAGACAGAGACAGAGATAGAGATAAATATAGAGAGATAATCTGACTTCCTCCTTGGGCAAAATTCTACAGCCTAAGTGGTAACCTCGGAAGCAGAGCACCATGTGTACTACTGATTTACAAGGATTACTGGGGTCTATGTGTGCTCTCTGTATCACAAGTATGGATCCTATTAAGTCCCCACCACCTAACAGAGGACTAAGGGAGAGGAATAGAGGTCTGTAACATTTTAAGTACTCCAACAGATTTTACAACAACCCTTCCTCTACCCCTTATTACTCACACCCAAACACACATACATTCTCAACAACAACAACACAAATACACACACAAACATATTTTTGGACTCAGATTATTGAGCAACTCTAGATTATTTCTCTCTAACGTTACACCCGTATTACTCTTCTTTACAATCCCCCAAAGAGCACATCTAAATTAAACTATCTCAACATTTAAATTATTTCATGAAAGTCTTAAAGAATTTATTTCTCACCTTGTTCAGGCCCTTTCCTAAGCTCATGGAGAATCACAGGAAAAATAGCAAGTACTCAGTAAATGATAGTCTTAAAAAACTCAGTGAAAAATAAATACCCTTAGAGGGGGTCCATATAGTTTGCTTATTTATTGCAAGGGCAACTCCAACCCAAATTGGCACTTCAAAGATAATTAAATAATTTATTGTTTTATTCCTTCCTTACAATGCATCAATAAAATCAGTTTAGAAGCTAAATAGAAAAATAATTCAATAAATATGTACAAAATGCAGTTTTTAGAACCATGTGCCATAGAATACTAGTTCAGAGAAATGCTGCACAATGGTGCAGCCTTCTGAAAACTGATAATGAGTATTTATTAGTACAGTAAAGACTCTGGGATGCCATCAAGAAATGAAGACGTCTTCATTTTGCTTTGCCAGGTGATTCCCAAACTTATTTGACCACGGAATGCAATTTGTTTGCTTGTTGATGTATTTATTACATTGTCTCTCATCTCCATGACTAGCATTCTATCCAGTACTCTCCTGGGAAACTCGGATACAATAACCAATACTGCAACCATTGAAATAGTGATTGTAAAGACTACGTAGCAGCATAGATATATGGTTCTTCTAGGACTGCCATAACAATATGTCACAGACTGGGTGATTTAAACAACAGACATTTATTTTCTCATAGTTCTAGAGGCTGAAAGCCCAAAATCTGTCTTGGTTTTTGGTGAGGCCTGTCTTCCTGCCTTGCAGATGGCCACGTTCTCACTGTGTTTTCACATGGCCTTTCTTCTGTGCACACTTGAGAAAGAGAAAGCTCTGGTGTCATCACCTCTTCTATAAGGACATCAGTCCTATTGGATCAGTGTTCCACTCTTATGATGTCATTTAACTATTATCACCTCCTTAAAGGCCTTATCTCCAAATGCCATCTCATTGGGCATTAGGGAACATATGAATGTGGGAGAAACACAATTCAGTCCATGACAATTTGTATACTGCTTTCTTAACATTATGCGTGATATTGTGATTTATACTAAATATACATTTGGTCATTGTCCATGGATCCTTGCTCACAGCTCCCAAAACCCTTGGAATGTCCTGAGTGATAAGAGCAATGGGAGCATTTTTTATTATGATATTTGGTCTTTTGTCTTCAGTTCCTGAAATAGATTCAGAGCCATAAAGCTGAAAGAAATGAGTATCTTGGTATTCATAACAAGCCTCTTTCAACCATAGCTCAGTTCATGTTAATGAGGTGACCTTTGGAAATCCCCTAAAGGTGGGGGGAGGCGGTTGCCAGGGAAATACACCCGGAATAGAAGGTTGAAACTTTTAGCCCCACCTCCTGATTTCCATGCAGAGGAAAGAGGCTGGTGGTTGAATCAATCACCAATGGCCAATGATTTAATCCATCATGCCTCTGTAATGAGCCTCCATAAAAACCCAAAAGGAAGGGGTTTGGAGATCTTCCAGGCTGGGGAATCAGAATGTTTCTACAAGCCACCATGCTGAGCCCAAACTCCAGAAGGACAGAAGCTCCTTTGTTCAGAACCTCAACTTCTGTATTTCTTCATCTGTCTGTTGACTTGTATTCTTCAATATCCTTTGTAATAAACCTATAATCTGACGAGTTTCCTAGTTCTATGAGTTGATCTAACAAGGTAATCAAACCCAAGGAGGGAGTTGTAGGTACCTCTGATTTATACAGCCAGTCAGTCAGAAGTGCAGGTGACAACTTGGACTGGGGATTGGCATCTGAAGGGGGAGGGGGTCAGTCTTGTGGGAGTGAACACTTAACCTGTGGGATCTGATGCTCTCCTCAGGAAATATACAAAAAGGGGAAAATAAATTGTGAAATCAATTGGCTTGTTATTTTTCTCTGCATTCCAATTTTTGTAATGTAATATACTAAAAATATCATTTATATCATTAAAGTACTTTTTAATGATTTACTTTCTAAGATGTACATACACAATGGTAGTCAATGGTAGATTGTGTGGCTGCACCCTTGCAGATGGCCATCCAGTTTAACAAATGCAGCACATATATCTATAATGCACATATCTCCGTGGCCTGAGGGGAGGAACATGAAATACCTCAGGTCTCCTGAGCCAGCACTGACTTAAGCAGAAAGGGGCAGTTTTCTTCTCTCCATTCTGATTTTGTAATAGGTCAGTCATTTAACTATCCCTGGAATAAGTCCATGCCATGGGGAAGAAAAAAATGGGCAAAGTAGCAGAATAAATGGAGAGTTTTTACCACCAAATGCTCTGATCTCCCATTGGAAAAAAAAAACACCGAAAGCAATATAAGCTTTCTTCCTATTTTCTCAATCTCAGACATAAACTAATTACAGGTAAAAGGAATTGTAAAATTTTTCAGGGTGCCCCTCTGTAAATACAAAAACTTTGTTGTCATAAGCTCAAGAAATAAAACAGAACCTGAAAAAAAATCATTAAATGCAAAATATAATACAAAGCTCATCCTTTCTTCTATTCCCAATGTTACTTAGAAACTTAAACAAAGGCTTGAAAATAAAGTGAATTTTAGAGTCAAGATTGATTTGCATGTGAGAAGAAAACATATGCAAAATCCAGCTAATATTGTGAGTCCATTCAAATAGAACAATCAAGTATATATCTTTAAAACCTGAACTCTGGAGAGAAAGGTACATTCAGAGACTCATGGACAAGGTCCCCTTATCTGGAACAGAAGCTGCTGGATTTGTCACCTGGTAGGAAGACTTAAATGGTCGCTTTAATGAGTTGCTCAAGGCTGAGTGTGCACTAGCTTGAGAGTGAGAAATTCTTGGGCGCATAGTCTTAGAGGGACTCCCTACACTTTCATGGATTTTTATCTCCAGGTATTCCACCAGGTTCTCATTGTGAAGAGTCAAGAAAGGTCCCATCCTGGCTCTAGCAGGAGGGAAGGAAACTTCACCATTAGGAAATACACCCAAAGCCATCTTCATGGCAAAGTCCTATTCTCCAGGGCAAATACTTTTCAGAGCTTTGCCCCACCTAGGTGAACTGCAATTCTCAACTCCAGCTTGCTCTATATTTCCTGTCTTACCTAAGGAGTAAAAAAACAAAACAAAACAAAACAAAAAAAACACCAAGCTAAGAAACACTTAGGAAAGTTACAGACTGAAACACAAGGCCACTGAAAGACTGAGATTTAACCATAAAATTATAGAATGCTACTTCTCCCCCACCCCTTACCACCACACCAACAGGACTCCATTATAACAACAGTGAATTATAGCTGAACAAACTACAAGATGGAGACACTATATAAGGAGTTCGGAAACCCAAAGATGACAGGGAAGACAATACCAAGGGCAGTAGAAAAGCTTAAAGCCTCTAGAAACTACAACTGCAGCAACATTAAACACAGCCCAGAAAGCTCAAAGAACACCAAGCAGGATTAATACCAAAAATATTTATATCTAGGCATATTATATTCAAATGTAGAAAACAAAAGACAAAAAACAAAATCCTCAAGGAAGCAAGGTATGGGTGCATCTTACCTATAGAAGAACAACGATAAGAATGACAGTGGACTTCTCATCAAAAAGAAAAATATGGGGTGACATATTTGAGTGTTGAAAGAAAAACCCACCAACGTAACATTCTATACCCAGAAAATTATTCTTCAAAAATAAAGGAGAAATAACAATTTTCTTCAGATAAACAAAAACGGAGGAAATTCATTGCTAGAGAACCTATCCTGCAAGATGTATTAAAAGTAGTTAATCTCCACATCCTATATCATCAGAGAAATGCAAATAAAACAATAATGAAATACCACTACACACCTATAAGATGACCAAAATCCAGGACACTGACAACACCAAATGCTGGTGAGGATGTAGAGCAACAAGAACTCTCACTCATTGCTGGTGGGAATGCAAAATGGCACAGCCAGTTTGGAAAGCAGGTTGGCAGTTTCTCACAAAACTAAATGTACCTTTACCATATGATCCAGTAATCGTGCTCTTTGGTATTTATCCAAAGAAGTTGAAAACGTATGCCCACACAAAACCTGTACACAGATGTTTATAGCAGCTTTATCTATAATTGTCAAAATTTGGAAGCAACCAAAGATGCCCTTCAGTAGGTGAATGACTCCACCATGGCACATTGAAACAATGGCATATTATTCAATGCTAAAAATAAATGAGCTATGCAGCCATGGAAAGACATGGAGGAAACTGAAATGCATATTACTAAGTGAAAGAAGCCAATCTGAAAAAGTTATATACTGTATGATTCCAAGTATATGACATTCTGGAAAAGCAAAATTATGGAGACAGTAAAAAGATTAGTGTTTGCCAAGGGCTGGGGAGGAAGAAGAAAGGATGAATGGGTGGAGCACAGAGGGTTTTTAAGGCACTGAAAATACTCTGTATGATATAGTGTAATGGGGTACATGTCATTATACATTTACATATTTCTTGTGCAAACCCATAGAATGCACAGCACCAAGAGTGAACCCTAATGTAAACTATGGACATTATGTGACTATGATGTGTCAGTGTAGGTTCACCTATTATAATAAACGTCCCATTCTGCTGGGAATGTCGGTAATGGGGGAGGCTGTGTATGTGTGGGGACACAGGGTCACAGGGTATATAGGAAATCTCTCTGTACTTTCCTCCCAATTTTCCTGTAAACCTACACCCGCTGTAAAAAAAAAAAAAAAAAAAAAAAAAAAGTCTGTTTTAGAAAACAGTTATTCAAGGAGAAAGAAAATAAAACAGATCAGAAACTAAGATCTTTATAACTAAAGAGTGTTGGAGAACAAATAAATGAAGAGTCCCACCCACAATTGAACAATGTTTCAGCACCACAAAACGTGTATCTCTACACCACAGTGCAGCCATGATAGACATTAAATTTAGATGGGATGTTTTCCTACATTTAAAAGTGCAGTTCTTATTTTAGGTGCTCCCAATGGAGGTTTGATTGTCTCCCTTCTTGAGGTAATTATATCGGAGGTAGTATGATGTGATCAACATCCAAAGGGAAGCTAGAAACAGAAAGGATTATCTGATCAAAAAATAAAAATAGATAAACAAGAGATCCTGGATCTTATTATTCTAGCTGAGTGTGAACTATTGGATAAATCAATTATGTGTGATGTCATTTAACACTTACATATTTGGGATTAAAAGCAGAAATCTGTTAGAGAGAACAAAAAAAAATAAGGGAATACCAGAGAGACTGACTTCTCCAAAGTGACACAGTTGGCAAATTACAAAATTGAAATTCAAATCCAGATCTTACTTCACCCTGCCACGAATTACAAATAAATTATGAGAATCCAGATTTTTCCCAAGTACACAATTCATAAGGGGAACTTTTGTATCGTACAAGAACTAGACAACAGAATGGTACTTCTGTGAACTTAAGGAATTTTTGCAGCTTCCCAAAGGATCTAATTCACATCCAGTAGAAGCTAATAAAAAAAAATTTGAAAAAAAAAACAAGACACAATCTGTGACAGTTGTTTCAAGCTGCTGTTCATTGAATTACAATCAGGAGTCCACTTGCTAATACGTTTCTAGAAAAGAAGAAACCAGACTGAGACTCTTTCCCTGGAGTCAGTTTCCTTAGTCCTGGAATGGCTAAGTAAGCAGTAAAGGCCTCAGAAAACAGACCCAGCTACCATCCTCCTGGGCATCCTCATGCTGATTAACCTCAACAGCTGGATCGCAGCAGCTGGAAAACATCCCTCCCTCCTCTGAACTGGCCTAGTACTTAATGTCTATACCATTCATCTGGTATTTAATGTACACTCTTTTAGACTGGTGGCAACACTTTTAAGCACATTATTCTTGTTCAAATTCTAAGCTATTTGAGGGCAAGGACCTACACATTATCTTCCAAAGCACCCAGCAGTTTGCAGGGTGCCCAGTAGATGCTTCACCACCAGTGGTTGAATGATCGTCCACTGATGAAAGTTGTCCAAATATTCGGGAGTGAAATCGGTCTAGAGTTGGTGGCTTGGGAGCATCTTAGCAAGCTGTAATGACGAGGTGAGGCTCAGATAACAAAAACCAGAAGTAAATACGTTTATTAAGAGGTCATCCATTCCTCTATCTGATAAATATCTCTGTACCCGCAGAGGACTATGCAAACGGTGGATTCATGTTTGGAAAAATGTGACCATAAAAAACAGAGCTGACTTAATCACACTTAACAATGGCTCCATCTTTTCATATTAATATAGCATTACTTGTTGTTCTATCTGCTTGTCTATGTGTTTGTTTCTCGGTCAAGAATGTGAAATTCCTGATGGCAGGAAGTATTCAACCTAGACCTGTATATTTTTAGTGTATATGTGGTTTATAATTTATACATTTTATATCTAAAATACATAACTTCCATTTATATTTTGCCCAATTTTATTTTACAAACAATGAGTGAGCCTTGTCTCCCATCTGACTTCTAGAAGCCATACCTTTAGTGTAGCTCGGAGATTCCTTTTAACAGGGTACAGACAACACCTGCCCAAGAAAATCCTTAGTATCCACATTTTACCTGACAAATCTTCTTTGTCTGATTTTTGGCCCTGAATTGCTAACTCATCCAGTATCTAACTCTCATGATTACCATCCCAAGAGGCTCTGGTGTTTTGCAGTCTTTTCCCAACAGTCTGATTTTTTTAACTTACCAACTCGTTTTTGGATCTACCTTCACATGCTAACATTGAATGTACATATGAGCCCTATCTCCCTAACACGACCCTGATAAGGTAAGTGCTTATTCCCTTTCAAACACCGTGAAAATCCTAGTGACACAAAGATGAACTGACCTTACTATCACATTATGTGGTGTCTCTATAATGATGGAAATTTGTATCTGTGCTATTCAATATGTAGCCACTAGCTACATGTGGCTATTGAATCCCTGAAAAGGCAAGTACAACTAACAAAATGAATGTTTAATTTCATTAAGTTGTAGTTAATTTGAATTTAAGTAGTGACACGTGATCACTGACATTTGTATTGGACCGTGCAAGACAAACATATTACAACTGAAGAAAAAGACAACTCATGCTATATTACAACAGGTGCTATATTAGTAGCATGAACAAAATTGTATGTGAGCACAGAGCAAGGAAGAATTAATTTTGCTTCAGAAGGCTGAGCAAATTTAGCAAAATTGATGGTATTGCAATTGTAATTGAAGCAACAAGCAAGATTTCGCCAAACAGAGAAGTTCAGAAAAGCATTTCAGATGGAACGAAAGGAATAAATGCCAGAGGAAAAATAAGTTATTTAAACCTATGATTCTAATAACCAATTACAACATGTGGGGACAGGAGGGTAGTTTCCCACACCACCAAGTAATTCTGGAACACCAGCTGGGTGTCCTACAATTTTAAACTATCTGACACTATCTACTTGGAGACAGGGTCACATCCTATAACGACAGAACCAACTCAAAATGGTCCTAACCTGTTTCTAACAAGATACTGAGTTGCTTTTCAGAGACAACAGACCAAAACCACAAGTCATGCAGCTGCAGCACACACAGAGGAGAGAATTTAGACCTCCAGCTATACCTGGAAATAAAGTTCCATCCCCCACCTCCTCATGGAACCAAAGGACAAGAACATGACCAGAACTTGAACATCGGAACACTTTCAGAAGCACAAAGCGTCTGTTGACCAGGAAGATCCAGTACTGACACCCTTTACCATATCTTAGCATAAATGGCCAAGTTCCAAAGCTCTTCATCCAAACCTGTACCTCCCCACCTGCACTTCTGCGTACCACACTGTTTCAGTACAACTGAAATGAATGTTGAATTTCATTCAGTTTTAGTTAACTTAAATTTAAGCAGTAGAGGTAGGTGATCATGGATATCTGCATTGGACTGTGCAAGAGTCCTAACCCCTAACTGTCAAACTTTTCGCTTAAATACCCTTGATTAAAAGCCATCAGGAAATTTGAGTTTTAAGTGATAGCTTCCCATTCTCCTTGCTTAGAGCCCTAAAATAAACGGCTTTAATTTCTCCATTACAAACCTCAACGTTCAATGTTTGGCTTTGCGGCACATTGCAGGGTGGACCCTCGTCCGATTTGGTAACACTCCCACAGGTTAAGGGTGCAGTCCTACAAGACCAGCCCCACGCACAATTCAGATGCCAATCATAAATTCAGTTTGTTATCTGTGCTTCTGACCTACTGGCTATAGTTTGGGGTTCCCACAACCTCCTCCTTGGGTTCAATTAATTTGCTAGAATGGCTCCCAGAATTCAAAGAAACATTTACTAACTAGATTACTAGTTTATCAAAAATATATATAACTCAAGAAGCGGCAGAAGAGACGACTAGGGGAAGGTATGGGGGAAGGGCACAGAGCCCCCACACTCCTCACTGAGGGCACCACTTTCCCCAAATCTCTATATGTTCATCAACTGAGAAGCTCTCTAAACCTAGTCTTTTTGGGTTTTATGGAGCCTTCATTACATAAGCATGACTGATTTCATCAGCGACCCTTGGGATTGAATTCAATCTCTAGCCCCTCTCTCCTGCTCAGAGGAGGGGAAGACACCTGGTTGGGGGAAGTTAGACGGAAAGTTCTGACCCAACCCTCTAATCACATGGTTGCCTTAGGGACAGCCCAAAAGTCACCTCAATCCACAGCTGTACTGTCCACATTTAAATGCTAAAAAAGTTAAAATTGATGTATCAAAGAGTTCTTTGACTCAAGGAAGAGAAGAAACCGATTCAAAGAAACTGGGAAAATTGTGATTAAAAAATAAAAATATTTTTAAAAAGCTATCTTTTTTGTGATTTTATAAATGAGAATTCACCACTTCAATTGTTGTGTCTTATGCAACATAACATTGTTGAATAGAATTCTGGTGTCAGTTAAATGGTGGCATCATTGTGAGATTCAGTGTCTAAAGCATTGGCTGGAGAAGTAAACATAATAACTGAGTCTTGAATAAAGCTTCTACAGTTGACATTTGCTGAATGCCTGCTGGATGAATATCCTGCTAGAAAAAGAAATCATGACACTGCCACTTTCCAAAACTACAGTAACTTGACAAATCATTTAGCTATAAACATGAAAATTGAGTTTGTACTTCATCTGCAGAATTATACTTTTGTTTTGTTTAGATAAACATATAGATATAACTAGACTTGTAGTTTTGCTTGAATTTGTCTGGGATTAGCACCAACGAATGATCAAAGATGTTTTATATGAGTGTTTGAAGTAAACACAAGTGGTACTGACATATTCAGTGTTGAATAATTTTTAAATATTTCATGTTTTATCCTGGACCAACTATGTTGACATTTGGAGTGATGGTGCAATAACAATGGTGGCTAAAACTGCTGGTAACTTAAAATAAATCAAGGAAGTGGCACCAAATTTCACTTGTAGCCATATTCTTCAACCCCATATACTTGTAAGGGGGACAAAATGCCAATTTCCCTTTAGAATATCCTTGGTGAAACAGGGGGAAAAATATAGTAATGTTATTAAATTTTAACCTCAGAGTACATGCCTTTATAATATTCAGTGAGACAAAGTGGAGAGTATACATACTATACTGACCCCAGAAAATGCCCTGGAAAATTCTTTCATAATTAAATCCCTTCATGAATTTATTTTCCTTGCCATTTCTATCTTTTCTGTTAAACAAAATTATAGTGGTTCAAATTAGCCAGGGGTCCAATTAATTCAACTTTCAAACTATTGTACAAACTGAAGTACAATGGCTGTCTCAAAGAAAAGCACCTCTGTGCGTGTTTGAGTTTGAGCTGAATTATCTATGTGGTTCATGGAACACCATTTTCACTTGAAACAATGACTAGCCATAATACTGTGCATATTTAGTACTGAGTATTTGACAGACATTGTCTTGAAAATGAACAAAGTGAGCCTGTCATTTATAGAGAAACAGTCATCAGTATTTGGTGCCAGTGGTAAAATTTGAACTTTCGAGAAAAAATAAGAATACTGAAAACTTGTATCTACTACGAGCTTGATAGCTTTCCAATACTTAGGGACATTTCTGATGAGGTTAATGATTAATGAATGTGATTTTTTTAATGAAACAAATCAACATTTGGAAAAATCTGCATGACTCTGTGAACTCATATCTTCCAAATAACCGATGAAGGGGAAAAAAGATATTTCCACACATTAATAAAGATTATTGAAAGTGCAAGATAAATCAATAGATTTCAATTTCACAGAACACAAAAGTACATTGGATAAGCCTTCATATTCCACATTGCATTAACCTTTAAGAAACTACCACTTGTTATGCTTTGGTGAAGTATCAAAGAATAATAACAGTCATCCGAAACAGCTAGTAAATTACTCCCTTTTCCAACTATATATCTGTATGAAGCTCCTACCAAATATATTTTAAGCAAAACAAACTGAATGTCAGAGTGGATACGAGAATGTCACTATCTTCTAAGCCACAGATGACAGCAATTTGCAAAAAGAAAACAAAAAGACTCTCTACACATTCATTTTTTAAATATGTTATTTAAGATAACATGTAACGGGTGTACTATTGTTACCATTAAATGAGCTAATAAATATTTTAAATTTTACTCTATTTTAATTCCTGCCTTAGTAAATATCAATAAATATAACCTGAATAAACAAAACTACTGAGGATGTCTCAATAATTATTATAAAAAGATCAAAAAGTTTGAGAACCAGGACTCTTAGCTATCAAGAATCAAAAGTATCTCTTAACCTGAATGCATCCTGGTCTTAAGTTTACCAATGAAAGAGAAAGAGGGAGAATAAGATAATTGCTTTTTGACATTCTCCCCTTATTCTCAAAAAGTTATGTAGGATATTGTTTAGACAATTGGGAATATTTGAGCATGGACTGTTTGTTGGGTGATAATATTAAATTTGTACTAATTTCCTTACCTTTGTTAATGGTGTGGTTGTATATGAGAATTCTCTTTTTCATGAAAGATGCATGCTGAATTATTTAGGAGTGAAGTGTCATGATGTTTGTGGCCTACTTATGAGTGGTATAAATGGTTTGGCACAAAGGTAGTATGTTTATATGGAGAAAATGATATGGAGGTGGTGTAGCAAAGTGATAGCCATTGGAAAAACTAGATGAGGAGTACATAGCATTCATTACAGTTCTTACACCATTATAGTGGGTGTTGTTTTTTTCTTTTTTTTTTTTCCTGTGGATTTCGTATTTTTCTAACAAAAAAATAATAATAATTAATTTTTTAAAAAAAGAGTTTTGCCAAACCACCACTCAGGGCTTTTCATGACCTCCCTGGGCCTCTTCTTCAAAAGGCGAATTCTGTTGCCACAATATGAGTGTTTGGGGGGAAGAATCATGGAGGCCATTGTCATCAGATCCCCCCACCTAACACCTCCCAGGATGCTCTGCTGAGGATGAATTCTATGAGCTTCTTGCAGTGAACTCAAGCTTTCATAAAAGGTACGTGCTGGAGTGTACATCACTGCAACCTTGTCAAGCCTCCAACTCAATCTTTCACATATACAGGGTGTTTTGCAATAAAACCCTATTCGCCAGTACACCTGATATATTGATTTTTCCAGGCAATTAATGTGGAACCCAAAAAAAACATGTCTCCCCCAATCCTTGCTGCTGATGTAATTTTTTCTGGGTTTACTTTCCTGCCTTGGCAAAGTCATATTAAATCTGTTTAGGAAAAGTGAAGCACCACAAGCCCCTTCATTTATATCACAGACCAGATTGTTCCAGGATCTACAGGGGGTGTGAGAATCTGCACTGACCCCAGAAAATGCTCTGGAAATTTCTTTCAAAATTAAATCCCTTCATGAATTTATTTTCCTTGCCATTTCTATCTTTTCTGTTAAACAAAATTATAGAGGATGAGGGTAAAAGGGACCAAATATATGGTGACAGAAGGAGAACTGACTCTGGGTGGTGAACACACAATGTGATATACAGATGATGTATTACAGAATTGTACACCTGAAACCTATGTCACTTTACTAACAATTGTCACCCCAATAAACTTTAATTAAAAAAATAAAAAAACAAGTAAAAAGATTATAGCAGTTCAAATTAGCCAGAGATCCAATTAATCCAAGTTTCAGTTCACTTCTTTAGTTGAACAGACTTGTGAAGGGGGTCCTAGAATATCGTTTGTTCATTTTCTAGGATTACACAGCCATTTCCTAGAATCAGCTGAATATTTACTACTAAGTTTAGGATGTGGATGGTTATGAATGTCTCACATTTTAAGCATGTATGGGGGTGATTTCATTAGGTAATGGGATTAAGAAATATTTTACCTTATACAGTTCCTGTTATCTTCATATGATTTTGTCAATGCCATAATATTTTTTAAAAGTGTTCCAGGACTTTTATTTCTGAGACTGACTGTACTTTTGTCTTCTAGCTTTTTATTGTACTTTACAGCAACATGTGGATCCCCAAACTCAGCAGAGTCCGTGGCAGAAGGTAAACTGTACAAGTATGGTCATCTCCAGGTGAAGGATGCATTCCATTAGTCTACCATAGGCCAGGGCTTCTCAATCATGGGGGCTGTCCCATGCGTTATAGGATGGTTACCAGCATCCCTGGTCTCTAACCACTAGAGACATAAAGATTCTATGATTTTAAACAACTTGAAAAACTGGTAGTCTGGAATACGCTGGGATTCAGGCCCTTGGAATCCAAATATTACCAAAGACAGATACCTGGATCAAACTATGGGACTCTACTGTGTTGACCTACAGAGATTCACTCACACACACACACACACACACACACACACACACACACACACACACACACCTGTCTCAGGAGCTAATATTCATCAGATAGAGCCAAAAAGCAACCCGAAATTAAATAACAGGATAGGCCCACAATATAAAGTGCTTGCCAAAGGCTGGGGGGCAGGGTGGAGGTGGGAGAAGTACTTTTGATTGTTTTTCTTTTTGAGACCAATGCAGGCAAGAAGAGTGAGGCAGCAGCAAGAGCACAGAGAGTGATGGATTTGCACAGTTGCACAGAGAGCCTCTGCCTCCAAACCTGGTTCTTAGGCCTCACCGTTCTCACAGCACCTGTGGGTGTCTGCATGGATTCAGAGGCTGGTAAGCAGGAAGCCATTACCCCATCAGTCAGCATGAACACCGAGGTCCCATACCGGCTGTGTGACCTTGGCATTTATGTCACAGCTCTGCGTTTTCTCCTAGAAAATCCCAGTAACTCCTCCATCTAGTTTCACCTGGGAGCAATGGTATGGATTGCCAGTGTACATCCATGAGCTAAGGAATGGTTCTGACCACAGAGCAGAGGTTTCCCCCCACAATTCACTGCCCCTAAACTAGAGCTACTGAGTAGTCTTTGGTATTCTGTGACTGAAAGACATAGGTAAACTCTTCTGACCCCCAAATATATTTGTATCAAATGCCTGCAAGCCTACTATTACCGTATTTCCCTGAAAATAAGACCTAGCTGGACCATCAGTTCTAATGAAGCATCTTTTGGAGCAAAAATTAACATAAGACTTGGTATTATATATAATATATTATTATATTATATTATATTATATTATATTATATTATATTATATTATATTATATTATATTATATTATATTATATTATATTATAGACCCGGTCTTATATTGTAGTAAAATAAGACCGTGTCTTATATTAATTTTTGCTCCAAAAAAAGCATTAGAGCTGATGGTCCAGCTAGGTCTTATTTTTGGGAAAACATGGTAGCTACTACTCTTCCTAAGACTTACTAAAAGCTATGCTCTGAGAGAGATTACAAAATGCAATCAATAACACCTTAGAGTGTATGAGAACATCTGATTCCTGGAGAGGCCCTGACCATCAAAGTACCTGGCCATCACTGCAGGAGAGTGGGAAAGGCAGCTGGAAGCCCTGTGGGCCTTGGATTAGCCCTGCATGCAGGACAGTGTCCCATCGAAGTGGTCCCTTCCTGAGGATGCAAGATGTTGTGGGGCGGGAGAAAAACACCACCACCTTGAGAACTTAAAGACTAGCAACCCAGACCCACTGCACTGCTAATCTAACTGCATGACTTTAGGCAAACCACTGCACATCTGGGATGAGGTTCTTTCATCTTTACAAGGAGTATGTGAGATTATATAAAATCTAAGGTCCCTTCAAGCTTGAATATTTTACAACATTTTGTTCCTACTCTTCTAACGGCCCTACACGCAACATAACAGAACTGTCCCCTCCCTCCTCTCCCCTGCAGAGTGGCATGGTATGGGAGAACGGACAGCGGGTTGTTACATCTGTTATCACTTTTGATCTCCCTCTGCTAAGCTGTGAGCAACTTGAGAGTAAGTTCTTGCTTTATTCCTTTGTTTCCCCAGCACATTGCCTAGCAGAGATTATGTGTGCAATCAATGATTGTTGAAAAGACAAAGTATAAAGTACAACGTATAAAGCTCTACCCAAGTATAAGATGTTATTTTTACCCTTTTCACCCTAAATAGCCATGGGCTGCCCTTGCCAAGGCCTTTCATAGATAGTGTGGGAAAGTCCAGAACTGAAAATTCAGCCCTTGCCAAACCTGTTTTGTTGTTTTCTCTTTTAAAAAAAGATGTTGCCTTTATTTATTTTTTTCTTAACCAAGAATGAAATAAAAGCTCTTTCGCAAGTCCCCAGCTAGAATTCAGCGTAAAGGGAACTAAATTCATTTGGAATGTACTAAAATCAAACCAACACACCAAAGCCACACCAGTGAGGGGGAGCGAGGGTATATCTGAGAATCAGCTGCTCCATCCCCACTGCTGCCTTCATCACACCCAGCCCTGTGCTTTCTGCCCCAAACTTCTCATGAGGCTTTTGTGGCTCACACTGTACCATAAACAAGTGTTAGGGAAAGCTGTTATTCAGGTGAATGGCATATGAGTTTATGCAAAGCCCAGAGCTTTGGGCCCTGGTCCAGGGAAGGCTGAGCTGAAAGCTATCAATGTTCTTTGGTTCACCCATCATCAACCAGCCTCTGCCATGCAGCTGGTTTTAAACAATCCAGGGAATTTGTACAAAGTCATTTCCCAGGCAAAAGGAAAACAGCCAGGTGACTGCCGAGCAGTGAACAGAAGCCATAATTAACAATAGCAGAGTCTTCAAGCATGAAGGTTTGGATGGGGTTCAGATAATCACCCAAAGGTTGAAAGACATTCTCAAAACTGTGTGGGGTTCCCAATTTAGACCACTATTTGGCTGAGCACTAGTTGAATGAAGCTTCTTTGGAGGGAAGCTCTAGTTCCTATTCCAGGTTGAACCCAAAGACAAGCAAAACTAAAGATAAAGGATAAACGTGAGTGGGTAGGATTGCATGGCTGGGCTAAACAAACGTTTGAATTGATAGACACATAAATAGATGAACAGGAGATGGACAAGCAGACAGTTAGACACAGGTATAAGAGAGAGATATGTGTTTTTATTTTTGTGGCAAGTAGCCATTCTTCCACATTCTTATTTTATGACAATGAGTAAACCTAGCTTTGGCAGGAAGAGGAATTTAGATCAAGAATTTCTGCCATGGTTAAGCAAAGAAGATAGAGGTTAGATTGATGATAGATAGATAGATAGATAGATAGATAGATAGATAGATAGATAGATAGATAGATAGATTTGAGAGAGGGAGATCATTCTATAGGCAACAGGCATGGCTCCTCTGCCCCACCCCCAAGATGAGTCACAGATCTATCAGAGGCAGAGGGAGCAATCCAATGGCCTATAGCGTAGGCCATAATTGTAGTTCAAGATGCAGCTGTTGACCACGCCCTTCCTAATCCTGATGCTGATGTAGTTACCGTAGAGCAGCACCTTCCCAAAGGGAGTGGAAGCTGCTCAATATCTATAGGATGCGCCTGACAATCCAACTTTGGGGGAAATGCTTACTTATTATAGCTGCATTCTTTTTTCAATGGACAGGAAGACTAAAATTATTATAACAATCTCATATTTTATAGCATTTTATAATAGACAAGGTACCTTAATACAGGTTATTTTTCTTGACCCAGCCACTCTATAAAGCAAGCAAAGATTTCTGTTGTGGTTTGGTTGCTTGTTTGAGGGTATTTCCCATTTAAAAGACAAAAAACAAAACAAAACTGAGTTCCGGGAAAAGTGAATGCCCTGAGTAGGATCACACAGCTAGTTAGAGGCAGGCAGGTGGGACCTGAACCCAGAACCCCTACCGCTCTGTCCATTTCTTTATTCATCACACTGCATATATGGCATCGATGTCCATAGAAAGCTACATTTAGAAATGTCTGGCCTGGAAGTCATGCACATGAGGTAAGCAGGCTTACATGCATTGTGTTGTTTATATACTATGCAATCTTGATCAAATCAAGTCTTTTGCTGTGAAATTGAGGTTTCTTTTGCAGTGATTTCCTCAGGACTAATACAATGACACAACATTGCAAGCATGAGGAAAGAGACATATTCTGCCCTCATCTTCTGAATCAAAATCAACTCATGTCTAAATGAGACTCAACTACATGTCAGTTACTAATAGGTCGCTTTTCTTTGATCCCTATGATACCCTCAAAATGTAGGTATTATTTTCCCCATTTTGCAGAGGAGGAAACTGAATGCAAAGTGATAAAGTCACTTGCTCCAGGCACCATAACTACTGACCGTCTTAATTTTGTTCAATATACAGGTGAAATGAATGGGAATGGTAGTACGTTCTACAGAAATTGCGAGGGAGCTGAAATCGTGTTTATGTGCAGTGCTTCAGCAAGTGTGTTCTCAATACTGAAGGACTAAAATAATATTGTAATAACTGTATGATGTCCGGGGGCTATTAGACTTAAGGGGGGTGGGGGGTCACTTCATAAGTTATATAAATGTCTAACCACTATGCTATACACCTGAAATATAATATTGAATGTCAACTGTAATTGAAAAATAAGACAATTTTTTTAAATACTGAAGGACAGATGCCTGTCCTAAGAGCTTGAAAATAAGGAACAAGGATCATTTCACCATGCCTTCCCCTTTGTGGGACAGTGTGGCATGCTGGGCTGCCTTTTGAGCTTTTTTATGCCAATGAACACAAAGTGGCTAGTGATACATTGCTCAGGAAACCAGAATGGCCAGGGAGGAAGAGACCCAGGCAGGATGGAGGAGAGCACGAGAGAGCAAATAGTCACTGTGGGCTGGGTTTTAGGAAGAAGTTTTGGGAAATTTTGAGAGAGTGAAACATGAGATTAAACACAGCTGCTGTGTTTCATGAGACAGTGCAAGAAAAAGAAGGAAAGAAACGCCTAGTGGCCTGTGAGGCACTACAGCCTGTTGTTGCCAAGACGTACAGCCAGGGTTCAAATCCTGGCTCCCCCATTTACACTGTAGGATTTGACAAACAAGGTTGTTTAACCTTGTTCATTCTTGGATTCATGATCTGTAAATAAGGAATACTAATAAAAAGAGTCACGGTGAAAATTAAACAAGACAATCTGTGTAAAGTGCTTGGCACATAAGCAATTACATTGGTGGAGGAAACACTGCTGTCATCTTCCTTTGGGAACTGTTTGAAAGAATTCAGCAAGGATTTCAACTACACTTTAATGCTTTCTTAGACTTGGGATGTGTGTTTCCTCAAAATGTGTCATCATGTAGAAAGGATCACAAGAAGAGTTGCTATTTTAAGTAGGATGGTCTGAGAAGGGTAAAATCAAGCAAAGATGCAAGAAAGTGAAGGAGACCATTATGCCAATAATTTAGGGAGGGAAAGTTCCAAGTAGACAGAACATAAAGTTCAACGGTCCTTATACATGTTCAAGGAACAATAAGAATCCATTGTTGGTAGAGAAGTGAGCGAGGGGCGGAAGGGGAGGAAATGAGGTTGACCAATGGCCAAGTACAGGGTCAAGTAACACCCTGTACACTGTGGTCAGACTGTAGATAACATTGTAAGTGCAGCGGGAGGACAGCCACTAGGGAGATTTGAGCAGGAGGATGGCACGTATTTTACATTTTAAATTCCTCACTCTGCACATAATAGATGGCAAGACGAGCAGAATAGAAGAAGGGAGCCAGGTAGAGAACTACTGAATCTAAGGACAGAGATGATTGGGGCTTGGACCAAGGGACAGCTGTGGAATATGAGAGTTGCATTCAGATTTGGAATCATTTTTAAGCGACAGCCAACAGAATTTGTTGATGGATTGGATATGGCATATACATGAAAATTGCAGTAAAGGATGGGTCCCGAGATATGGGCTCAAAATTAATTGGGTATTACTACCTTTGTAATTTATATAATCATCCCCCTTACATTAAATATTCAGATTGTTTCCAGAACATTTCGTATTTTAAAACAATGATGCAATAAATATCCTTATACATTTATCTTTTAAAAACTAGTAATTATTTCTGAGAAATAGATTCCTGGAGCCAGGCTTTCTGAATGTATAGGTAAGCACATTTTGCATTTTTAAGAAAAGGTTGCCAATCACTTCCTAGTGAGCTTGTAATCGACCATAATACCAAAAACTATGTGTGACAGTCCCCACTTCCCTGACAGCAAAGGACTGTTTAAGAGTTTAAATAAGTGTTTCAGTTTGCCAATCTGATGGATGGAATATAGCATTTCAGTATCATTTTGTTTTTCCCTAACTCCTAGGAAGGGTATGTATCTGTCTGCATATTATTGGCAAGTTGCATCTCCTTTTCTCTTGTTTGTTCATAAACTCTATTTTATTAAGTGATTTTTCTTATTAATCTCTAAGAGCTCTTGGCAAGCAAAGACTAGTAACCCTTCTTTATATATTGTACATATTTCTTCTTTATTTATCACCTTACTCTGAACTTTATTTATATCTTGTATCATAATAAATTTTTAAGTTTTATGTAATCAAATCTCTCCATTTTTCTTTTATGATTGCTGGATTTCATAAACAGTTTAAAGGAAAATGATAGAAGTGTAGGTACCTTTTTAAAAAAGTAGTTCTTTAAACTTTTTTTCCCAATTATTTTATGGCTACTGTTCTGTCCTGGTTTTGTATTTCTTCTTGAGTCGACCTGATAATTTATAGGTATAAGAAAATCATTCATTTATGTAGTATTTTCAGAATTGCTAACATAAAGTTGTCCATATTACTTCTTTTACTCTTTAAATCACCTCTTCCCCTAGGGAATATCCTCCTTATTTCTTGTATTAAATATTTATATTTTCATCACCTTTGTAATTTACATTAGCCAGAGTTTGTTCTATTTTATTATATTAAAAGAAATATCTATTAGATTTATTAACTCATTAGAATACCTTTAGGAATTCTAATTTAATAACATCAACTTATAAATTCTTCTGGCTTTCCTGGGGTGTATATTTTTGTCTAACCTCTTGCATTTTCCAGTTTAGTTCTTCTTAATTTTTATTGTTTATTTCTGAAAGCATTCACTGCAGTTGACATTCCCTTTGAGAACAACATTGGCAGAAATTTGATATGCAGTATTCTCCTCGTTGGTTCTTTTCTAAGTAGTCTATTATTGCAGATTTAATTTCTCTGTTAACCCAAGAATTACTTAAGGTCATCTTTTTAATTTAAAATTTTTTATTATTAATTTTAATTTATACTGCATTATGCTTCGTGAAACTCCTCTTCTGGTCAAGTCCCGGAGAAAGAACGTTAGAAGAAACCAAATATGTGAACAGCTGTGGGTAAGGCATATTGCAAAAAAAATACTGATCCACCTCTTACGACCTTGTATGCCTGCAGCCACGGCTGCCAGCTGCACAGTTGCAAGAGCCCAGGAAAGACTGTTGAGGTGCTCTTTGTTGTTTTTTGTTTGTTTGTTTGTTTGTATTCTGGAATATAAAGCTCTTTTCAATTAGAATATAGTTGACATACAATATTAGATTAGTTTCCGGTGTATAACACAGTGATTTGACATTTATATACCTCATGAAGTGGTCATCATGAGAAGTCTAGTAACCATCTGTCACTATACAAAGTTATAGCGATATCGACTGCATTCCCTGTGCTGTCCTTTACATACCTGTGACTTATTTATACCTATCGGTTTGTACCTCTTAATCCCCTTCACCTTTTTTTGCCCATCCCCCCACTGCCCCACCCTCTGGCAACTATCAGTTTGTTCTATGAGTCTCTTTTGTTTTGTTTGTTCATTCGTTTAGGTGTTTAGATGTCACATATAATGAACGAAATAAATCAGAGAAACACAAATACGGTATCATTTCACTTATAGGTTTGAGGTGCTCTTTGAAAGGATAACTTGGGGAACTCATCTGTTCATTCTTAAAATATGCACATGGATTTGGTTAGTTGTCTCCTCTTTCTGATCACACGCCTAAGGAAATTAAGCGTGGACTCTATGCTCTAGGGACCATTTTTCAGGTTTGCAAGATCCACTGCCAGACTAACTCAACAGCTGTCAATCGCAAGAAGAGATGGTGGTATTCAGAGCAAGTAATAGTCACCTACACCCAAACAAGATTAAGATTCCTCCAGCGCCTGGCAGCCAGTGGTAGCTGCCACCTGCATGTACTGAGATGGAAGGCAGGAGGGAGATGTCAGTGGACCAGTGCCTAAAGTCAGCTTAAAGCCTGGGCAGAATGGGAGCTTGCACAGACCCCTAGTCCAGGTGACCCAAAGTAGCCTTCTCGTATCAACAGTTTCCCATTGAAATTTTGCCATATCCCTTTTTAAGGAAACAAAATATCCCAGCAGGATATCACTTTAAATGCATAACTTTGTGCCAGACTCAATGTGAGCATAATCCAGAGCTGAACTGAGAACCTTCTGCCCTTTGCATTCTAGACATAAAGTACTGAAATTACTGCACCCCACACACATTGCATCACACCTCAGTTTCCAAGGTTTGGAGAAGTCTAAATTCTGTTTCCTATCCACTCTCCTCCCCAGGTTTCTGTGAAATCACATAGCTGTACGGTCTTCAGATCTGCCTTCCCATCCACCTGCAGGCCTTTCGCCAGCATCCACAGGAGAGCCCGTCACATTAGGCTTCTCCAGTTATTTGGGATCTGGGTAGAGGTCATCACCTCAAGGGCACAGCATTCTGCCATCATGCTCATCCTGTCTGCCAAGCTGGCTCCCTCACTCCATTCCTCACAGCACAGCCTTCCTTCTGAATACCCCATCCCCCAGCAAACCATCTTTCCCCTCTGTTATGCAGAGTGTCTTTAGCCTTCAGAAACCTCAGCACCAACATGTAGGCCCTGAACGTCCAATTTCTATCCCAAGTGGGCTAAGAAGGCACTTTCCTAGAAAAGGAGCTGAGACACAATCTCAGAGGAACTACAAAAGGGAAACATCTCCTTTTAATTAAAGGAGGAGCATCTAGTTCAAGAAGCAGGAATCAAGTAACTCAGTGTTGAGTTTCTACTAGATGCAAGGTGCTTTGGTGTCTGGAGCAATATACAGTATGCCTGCCCTGGAGATGCATATAGTCCAGGTGGACAGAGTCAAAACAGGAAGAGGTCAGTTCAGGCTGTGAGCTTCAGGATGAGAAAAGGTTGACTACAAATGTGCAGAGGCCCAGGTCAGAGTGCCAAGCCAGGTAGCGTGGAGCTATTCTCAATTCAATGCTCATTATTCCACACATAGGTAAGCAAGCAATATGTTTCTCCTTAATGAATCATTACCATCCTTCAAAATAAATGTGAATGAACTTGGCAGTGAGAGGATGAGAGACATCAGAGCTGAAAAGCAATACCAAAGGTCAGAGGAAACGGTAGTTAAGAGTCCATGAGTAAGCTGACACAACCTCCCTGGAAAAGGACCAATAGTCAGAATAAATGACTCCAGAGGTAATTGAAAGATCCGAACACGCTAGGAGCTCAGGCTCCATCTAGAGGAGTGTAGCATGGGAGATGAGGGGGTGGCTGAAGTTAATGAGATATTGCCCCCCAGCACAAACTACAACTGAGAGCAGCAGGGATGGAGTTAGCAGGAACTACACCAGATCAATGACTTCACATGCATTATTTAATTTTCACCATCCATAAGGCAGATACAATTACATCTCAATTTACAGAGGTTCAGAGTGATGACATCACTTGCCCAAGATCACAGGGTTACCATTTAACAAAGCTGTATTTCAACCTTGGAGCTGCTATCTCCAGGGCCTTATAATGTGGTAGGAGAGACAGATACATACATGAATAACTCAAAATCAAGGCAGACCATCCTAAATATGTAACAAAAGAGTAAACAACATGCATGAAGACTGTAGGAGAGGGAATTGTTCATTTTGCCCTTTCTCTGCCTCATTGAAATGTGCACCGACCATGTCACAGGGACAAGACCTACAGCTAGCGAGGAAGAAGAGCAGGGATTGGATCCACACTATCAAAAACAAAGAGCGAAGGGTAGACATGTGAGAGACATCCAGATCAAAACTGCAATGAGACTGGTCTCCCTCCTGGTAGGTTCATTACTCAAAGCAAAAAAATAAGAAGAAAATAAAACATCCTCCGGTACATCACAAGGAATGAGAGAACTTTGGACTTGGACTAGGAGTTAGGGAAACTGAGTTTTCAAGTTCCTTTTCCATCAACTTGAAGTGTGGTCCTGAGCAAGGTAATATGATGTGTCAACTCTCTAGGCCCATGTCTTCACCTGAGGAAAACTGGATCATTCATGAGACTGGATGATTTCCATGTTCCCTTGGCTGCCATGAGCACCCAGGGTTTTCCCATGACAGTAATGCACACAGCAGGGACTATCCCTGCATATGTACCCAGAGAGAGGAGCTCACAGAGCATACGCCTCCTGCGTTTTTTCCATCTGACCACATCCTAGTGGGCAGTAGTGCTATTGTCAGGTTGCCCATCAGATAGAACATTCCACCTCACAGGTGGATGCATTTCAGTGAGTTGCCAATAAACTGCAAATAAATCCCTACCTCTAGGATCAGATAGTCTAAAATAGCAGAAGTATTAACAGACTCTTAATGTTTCATGCAGCTCCCCTACGGAACCAAAAGCAAGCGAGAATCCCCTTGCATGTTCAGCTAAGAGTCCCAAGTTTGGTATTTAAACTCCGGAATCCTCTGTGGCCTGAGTAAATGTAATTAAATCTAGGTTTTCCCCTACTGGACTTAATTATCATTAACTCGGCGATGGCAATAATATAATAATAAGTTCTTACGTCAGTACTTTTCAGCTTTCAAATGGCTTTGGCATGCTTTATCTTGCTTGAGTTTAATAATAACCATGCAGCATAAGTAGGGCAAGTATTATTATCTCCATTAATACTAATAATAGCTAACATTTAGGTAGCCTTTTGCATTCACAAAGTGCTTTCATACGTATTTTCCCATTGTGCTGGGGTTGAGTTCCTGGACACCTGCACATGTCTTGCTCATCTCTGTACCCTGCAGTGTATAGCACAGGCCCAGGCACACAGAAGCCACTCGGTATATGCATGTGACATTTAAATTAATTTGATCCTATGAAACCTACATCAGGTTAGTAGGCAAATATTTTTATCCCTACTTTTCAGATAGGGAAATTGAGGCTCAGAGAGTCCTAATGACATACCCAAAGTCTCACAGAGTGTCCAGACCAAAAAAAAAAAAAAAAAGTAGTTTCTAATTAAGTCCAAAATGTGCTCCTTCCTCCATACCAGTGCTTGTCAAACTTTAACATGTAGCAAGATCATCTAGAAATCTTGTTAAAATGCAGATCTGATTCAGTGGGTCTGGGGCAGGGCATGAGATTCTAAATTTCTAACAAGCTTCCAGGTGATGTGGAGGCTACTGGTTTGAGGATCACTTTTTCTTTCTTTTTTCTTTCTTTTTTTTTTTTTTTTAGTTTTTGTTGCATTTTTTTTTTCACTTCTCTATTTTCTTCCAGCTTTATTGGAATATAATTGACACATATCATTGTATAAGTTCAACATATACAACATAATAATTTGATATGCTTATAAATTGTTAAATGATTGCCACAATAAGGTTTATTATAAGATGAATCTATTGTACAGCATAGTGACTATAATAACAATACTGTATTATATACTTAAGAGTTGCTAAGAGGGCCGCTTTTTGAGAAGCAAGTGGACATAAGAAGAACAATTAAGTGACTTTCTGAAGGTCATCTTCTGAGTAAAAAGTAGAAACAGAATTAGGAGCTATTCTACTGACCCTCATGCTACCCTAAACTTGTTCTAGACATGTATCCTCATGATTCAATAAAATGGCACTCAGAGAGTGTTTCCCCACTTGCTCTCATCCCATTCGGTTGGAAAAAATTTCTGTATGTCTCACATTTAAAAATACTGAGTTTTAGGATTTAAAAAAAAAATTTATTGTTGTTTAAGGCGACATACACCAACAAGTGTGACTGGGATGAAAACTGCACTTGAGAAAATCCGGGTGGGTTCTTGTTAGGCCACTTGCACTGGCACCCTTCAAACCCTAGTATTCTATTCATTTTATCCTTTTGTGCCACGTTCCAGGACCATTAGGCAGAGATTCTCTCCACCCCTTTCGTCAGAGAGGCCCAGATTTCCTAGTGACCTAGAAAATCCCCCTCTGGGAGACATGAACAGAACAGGACCTGGTCCTAGGTAAGGTCATGCTTGAGTACCAGAAATTTTGATCCTGCCAAACTGGAAACACAAGACAGGAGTTAGTAACCAGGCACCAGACCAGGCTATCTGAGCTGGCTGAATAACCTCTCTGTGAACTTCACGTCTTTATCAATCATGCTGACCCATCACCAGCTCTCAGGCAGAGAGGTCAGGGTTGGGTTCCCCAGAGAAACAGAACCAATGGGATGTGTATACACAGAGAGTAGAAGATTTATTATAATACATTGGTTCACACGATTTTGGAAGCCAGTAAGTCCCGAGATCTGCAGGGTGAGCTGGCAAGTTAGACCCAGGAGACCTGATGGTTTCTCGTTCCAGTCTCAGTCAGAAGGCCTGAGAACCAGAAGAGTGATGGTGCAGTTCCAGTCCAAAGGCCAGTAGGCTCAAGACCCAGGAGAGCCAATGTCTCAGTTTGAGTCCAAAAACAGGAAAAAGCTCATATCCCAGGTTGAAAACAGACAGGCAGAAGGAATTCTCTCTTACTCAGGGGAGGATCCACCCTTTTATTCTGTTCAGGCCTTCAACTGATTTGATAAGACCCACCCTCGGTACAGACAGCAATCTGCTTGACCTGTGCTACCAATTTAAATGTTAATCCTATCGAAACACACCCTCATAGGAGCACCCAGGACAATGTTTGACCAAATATGTGGGCAAACCCATGGCCCGGTCAAGCTGATACATAAAATTAACCATCACAACAGGGCACCGACCACATCCACATGCTGTTCCATTACAGAAAGTACCAAAAATCCAAGACACCTTGATACCTGACACCATGCATTTCCTGTTTTGTAGGATTTCCCCCTCTTCCTGAAGAAATTTTCTCAATGTGACTACCTAGCTACAGTCTGTGGGTCTGCTAGTTATCATTGCCCAAGGCGTATTCAGCAGATACTGGCTCTGAAAGAGACCCCTAGGCAGCAGGGAGATGGGGCGACATGGCACATGCTCAAGACAGGGTGGGTGATTCCAGTATGAGATCCTTTCTATGTCTTCTTTACACTTTGGTAAGTGTACTAGTCAGTATTAGTTTCTCCAGAGAAACAAAACCAATAAGATTAGATAGATGATAGATAGATAGATAGATAGATAGATAGATAGATAGATAGATAGATAGATAGATAGATAGGATGAGATGATGAGATGAGATGAGATGAGATGAGATGAGATGAGATGAGATGAGATGAGATGAGATGAGATTTACCCATATTTTAAGAAATTGGTTCATGCCAGTTATGGGAGCTGACAAGTTTAAAATCTGCAGGGCAGGCCAGCAGGCTGGAGAACCATAGAAGAGTTGATGTTGTAGCTGGCGTCCAAAGGTCATCTGGAGGCAGAATTCCTTCTTCCTCAGGAGACCACAATCTTTTTTCAATTAAAGCCTTCAACTGACTAGTTGAGGCCCACCCACATTATGGAGAGTAATCTGCTTTACTCAGAGTCTACCGATGTGATCTCATCAAAAAAATGCCTTCACAATGACATTTAAACTGGTGTTTGACCAAATATCTGGGTACCTTGGCCCTAGTGAAGTTGACACATAAAATCAACCATTAAGTAAGGAAACCAGGAATACTTCTTATCCCTCTAATCCTGCCTTCTCTGTGTGGTTGTCTCAGCTTCCTGGGGAGTTTGCAGCCTGCTTGGAGTAGATGTTTGATCTTCCGAGAAGAAATATTAAAAAACAAGCATTCCATCAGTCTAAAGTGGTACCAGATTTTCTGTCTGAACAGGAAAATCTTCCCTGTCTTCCTAAATCCACTCTTTTCAAGGCTCATACCAACTATACCTCTTCTATTTGAAGAGTGGTCTCAAGGTTGACCTTGAGAATCCACCTCTTGCAGACTCACTGCAGGTCTGCAACAGGGCAAAACATCTCACATGAAACTCCCGCCTTTAGGGCTGTGTTTTGGTTTGGTTTGGCTCACAGATATCTGAAACAGCTCTCAAAACTTCATTTAGTTTATAATTCACTGTGGTTTGACATCTTATGTGGGGGAGAAGGATGACTTTCATTTAATATTAACCGAGCAGCTTTCCACCACTTCCTCTTTTCTATTGTTTCACTTTAATAAACATTGAATTTAACAAGTTGTTTAAAGTCGGCTGGGCTCTGAAGCATTCTTCTAAGTATTCTGCCTCACACATGACCTGAAGATTTTACTCAACATCTGTTTAGAAAAACACACACACATACCAAACACAGAAGACCCAAACAGACTATGCATTGTTTCTAATGGTCATAACATACTTGATGTTTCTGGAAAGGGAAACACTAAGCAAAAAATAAATAAAATTGTTTTCCCAAAAATTATTCATGCTGAACAAAAAAGAAAAAAGGATTGAAGTCAGAAACATTAACCCACAGCTGGTAACTCCCTTTCTAGCTGAGGAAGGATCAGTGATAAAAAACAACCCTTAGAATTTATTGGTTAAAATGGTTCCCCTCTCTACCAACTTCACACTAAAACATCACTAAGGGTACAGATAAATATGAGAACTTACTACACCAAAACCTAACGCTTAGAGACAGTATAATATCAGATTCTATTAGTAGTTTCCACTGAGTAGAGGTGGACTGGAACACCCAGTCAAGACTACTCCACATGGCAAAACCAAGTTTCACTCTTTGAAACAAGTAGGAAAGATATCGTACAGAAATAAATGGGCTGATAGAAGGAAGGCAGCAGTTCGTTGCCTTCCAGGAGTAAGCCTAACGCACTGTGTACTGGAGAGTCCGGAGACACCCTACAAGCGGAGCATGCTGGAAAGTGCTGTGCTTCCCCCATCCTCTATCAGTTCTGAGTACAAACCTAAAACACAGTGATCTAGAAACTTCTAAAATAAAAGAATAAGCAAAGATATACCAGGTGAATGGCAAAAAGTAAACTAGGGAGAGCTATGTTTATAGTAGAAAAATTAGAATTCATAGCCAACAGCATAAAGCTTTCTAAAGGAAGTTTTGTTACAGTGTTAAAAGGAAGCATTCACAATGAATATGTAAATGGTTGCTAGGTGTTTAGTGTTCAGCTGGACAATAAAATACTTTAGCTTCTTGTCATTACATTAAAAAGAAAGCCTCCTAGACACAAAAAAATGACCATTTCTTAAAGCACCTAAAGAAATATTCCAGCTTTACACTGAGAAAGGACCTCAGTGTTTCTGATCATTTAGTAGGAGGAACTAGGAAAAAAGTTGCTATCCTAAGACACAACAACCATGTTTTCTGTGATTCATAGTTTGAAACCTAGGATCTATCTAAATAAAGGGCAGATATGTTTTGTTCTGGAAGGCATCTCAAGGTGAGCCTCCTTCATCGTGCATATGTACTTTATTAAAGTACCTATTGTTTCACCACAGAAGCTCCAGATGCTGGTGAAGTCATCACAGTTCAAAAGCTGCAGAATGAGATGTCAAATAATCTCTCCAATATTGCAAGAAGCCATCTATTTCCACGGGGAAGGGAGAATGTGCCTCTGGATTTGGTCTATCATCGTAGAGCAGGAGTCACACCTGCAGGTAACTTACATAAATTAGTGAGCCAGATGGGACTTTTGGAACAGGCAAGACATAGCCTTCAGAAGGAGCAGCTAGTACTCAACTACTCATTACTGTGATGTGATGTGGTCCCAATGCTATATTAGATCCTCCCATGTATAAAGGAAGCCACAAATCCAGATTTTTATGATAATTCATTTAAACTAAGATGCACATTTTTTTCATATTTTAACATTTTTAAAATCAGGATATGTCTTACAAGCAATAATGTCTTGCAATTATAACTGACAGCATTTTTTTCTTCCTTAGTGCTATATAAAATAATGATACATCTTAAAATCAATCCTGGCATTTTACACATCTTAGATTTAATGGAATATGGGACATAAAATCTCCAGATATATAAATGTTGGAAACTAATTAATTCAAGACAAAAAAAAAAAAAAAAAAAAAAAACTGTGAAGGCCAAACAAAAATAACTGTGGAATGGATAAACAAGTTACCAGTTTCACAGTCTTTTTTTAAAAGACATTTTGATGTTCTCCCGCAATTTCTCTGAAGGACAGCTGGCAAACATTTTATTTGTGCTAAATTGTTATAATTGATAAAAATGAACTGATTTGTCAGAGACTGAGAAATTTGACCACTAAAAAAGTTAAAATATTCTAAATTATACGTAATAAGATTTAAGAGATCAAATTTTACCATACTTATATAGAATATACATTCTTGTCAAGATATCAGGGAATATTTATAAAAGTTAATCATACATTAAGATTTTTAAAGTCATTAAATTGCAAAACTCAAAAGTAGTCTAGACAAGGGGTCAGCAAATTATAACCCACAGGCAAAATTCAGCTCACCATCTGCTTTTGCAAACAAAGTTTTATTGGAACACAGCTCATTTTTTTTTCACATACTGTCTGTGGTTGCTTTCCTACTACAAAGACAGCGTTGAATAGTTGCCACAGAGACAGACTATACACCTGCAAAGCCATACCATCTGGCCCTTTACAAAAATTTGGTTATCCCAATCTAGATCAAAGTCTATCATCACAATATTATTTCTAAAAAAGAAAGAAAATTATAGCAACCATTTTAATTCATGGGGAGAAACCAATTTAAAAACTAGAAAACATTTTAAAGCAATTTTTGTATAAAATTGGAAATACAAACTACAACCACAAATTATTTGGAAAAATAATAAGGTACAAGAACTACACAATGAAACAAAATTTGGGGCTAACGTTGTTTTCAGAGTAAAATTTATACCATTAGAAGCTTTTCTGAGAGAACCCAAATCAACAAAATTATGAATGAAAGAGGAAACATCATAACAAATATTACAGAAATACAAAGGATCATCAGAAACTACTATAAACAATTACATGCCAACAAACTGGACAACCTAGAAGAAATGGATAAATTCTTAGATACAAACAACCTACCAAGAATAAATCAGGAAGAAATAGAAAATCTGTACAGAATAATTATTAGTAAGAAGATTGAATCAGTAATCAAAAATCTCCCAAAGTAGAAAAGCCCAGGACCAGATGGCTTCAGTGGTAAATTTTACCAAACATTTAAAGAAGAAATAACACCAATTCTTCTCAAACTCTTCCAAAAAATTGAAGAGGAGGGAACACTCCCAAATTCATTGTATGAAACTAGCATTACCCCGATACAAAAGCCAGATAAGGATACTATAAGAAAAGAAATCTACAGACCAAAAATCTCATTAAAATACTAGCAAAAAAAATTCAGCATCACATTAAAAGAATCATTCACCATGATTAAGTGGGATTTATTCCTAGAATGTAAGGATGGTTCGACATACTCTTTTGTGCTGGTATCAGCCTATTCATAGTGATGCTATCAGCGAGAAATTTCTGGGAGCACTCACCTGGGTCCACAGCAAGCCTCCACAGACATTTTCCCTTTTGCCACCAAAGTTGTGTCTGCACCAGCCCTGTGGTTCTTATCATGACTGCAAGACACACTTCAGCAATAACCATCAGGGAACTTTGGAAATGTGAGACCACAGCAAGGTCACAGGGTGGTGGCGGGTGTGGGGGGAGAAAGTGAGAGATAGAGAGAATGAGTCTAGGATTCTGCTTTTATTGAAATCGAGTGTAGGGTGTCTAGAATTGGACAGGTTCACTCATTATTGGCAAATTTTAAAAATCTGAGCAGAAATTAAAGGAAAAACCAGAAGTCAAACATTCAGTTATCTAAGTCAACCAGAGATCTCTAAAACAAAGGGAACTTCGGAGATGGGGTAGCCTGGTTCATTATCTAGTCTTGTGGCTGGCAACATATTTATTGATATATGTCAATAAGATAGCTGTCTTTGAAGTGGATGCCTCAACAATCAAAACTTTAAGGTCATGTACTTGCATTACCATGAAAAAAAACCTGTCAGGCACTTAACACTAAACACATACAAATCAATAAACGTGAGATAGCACATTAACTGAACCAAAAAAAAATCACATGATCATCTCAATAGATGCAGAAAAAGTTTATGAAAAATTTCAACATCCATTCATGATAAAAATTCTCAACAAATTACGTGTAGAAGGAATGTACCTCAAAATAATAAAAGCCGTATATGACAAGCCCCCAGCTAACATCATACTCAATGGTTAAAGGTCGAAAGTTTTTCCTCTAAGATTAGGAATAAGACAGCATGCCCGCCCTCACCACTCCTATTCAACATAGTACCGGAAGTCGTAGCCAGAGCAATCAGGCAAGACAAAGAAATAAAGAGCATCAGAATTTGAAAGGAAGAAGTGAAGTTGTCTCTATTTGCAGATTACATAATTTTATAGAGAGAAAATTCTAAAGACTCCATTAGAAGCTTTCTTACTAAATAATAAATCTTTCAGAATTTCAGGGAAAGATCATTCCTGTACTGTTTAATATGTACTAGACCATAGAAAACAATGGAAAGTTACTTGGTGATTTATTTCACCAAGTTTTACTTATCCTCTCTGACATCTGACCACTCAGAAACAAAGCTGAAAAGCAATCTCTTGGACAAAATATATAATCAAAAATCTAGAATAGAGCAGCAGTTAATAAATCCACCAATTATCAGAAAAATTCTTCTCTTAATAAAACAAGTATTATTCCAGGAATTTAAGAATGATAATAATATTAGAAATCTATTAATAGAATCCAGACTATTGATAGAGAAAACCAGAGTCTCTGTACATTGTGGACAGTGGTTTTGACTTAAGTACCTAAATAAGCTCTTACTCTTAGGGGAAAAGAGAATGCAATGAATTTAGATGACATAACATGAAGGAAAAAAAAAAAAAAAAAAAACAGTAACCTGGTAAATAGCTCAGAAGGGATATAAGGAAGAAGGATACTTTAAATATTAATAGTGTACTCTAACTAGATTAGGTTTGTACGGCAGGCCCTTCATGCTCACTTTTCCAATTCCATCAATCACTACTTCCCCACACCCTCATCTTCTTTTTCCCTATATTCAAATCAGACTAACCTACTTGGAATGTGCCATGTTCTTTTCTACAGCACTCTGGATTTTCCTTTTCAGAAACCCTCCTTTACTTCACAACTTGGTACTTACCTTTACCACTCAGTTGATATGTCACTTCTGGGAAACCTTCCTGCCCCTCTCCAAGGACATGTCAGATGTTCTTCTAATGGCCAGTTATGTCATATGGACCCCTTAACAACTTATCACATGTATTGTAAATGTCTGTTTCCCTCGTATACAGCTCTTGCAGGTGGGTACTTACTCTCATTCAGTGTTGTCTCCCCAGCAGCTAGCATTGTAACAGCATAAAAGAACGTATGGAATCAATAAAGTACCTTTAAGTTCTTTCTTACCCCTATGCTTTCATTGTGGCAGTACCTTCCATCCCACTTCATAGCCAACATTCTTATTTGTGCTTAAAAAATGAACTTCTTACAGATATCCCAGATGTTTACAGACAAGACCAAACTTTGGGCCTCTGTCCATCATTCCCCACCATCCCGAGCAGGCTGATCCAAACTGTTCCCCAAACACACCTTATACTTTCCTGACTCCACACCTTAGCTCCCATCATTCTCCCTTCCTCAAATATTTTCTGACCTCCTATTCATTGATCCAATTCCTCTCCATCCTTCAAGGACTAGCTGAGTTCCTAATCCCTATGACACTTCCTTGTACTCTTGTTTTTCTCAACGCTTTCGTTAGTTTATATTGGTATCACTTGTTAGCCACTTAGCTTATACAGACACACATACAAAAAAAATAATAATTTAAAATAAAGGTGTGTAGTCTCTGCTCTCTACATTATGTTCTCTATATTCATTCATCCCAAAGCTCTCTCTGCTAGGCCCCAGGGATACAGAATTCAAATAAGACTTGGATCCTTTCCACAAAGAATTCAGTCTGGTGTTGAAAAAAAACCATATAATTTGGCTATTACACTACAATATAAGAAAGACATAAACCCATAAACATGCTATAGCAGCCCAAATTGTGATACTAGATGATTGATAGATGAATAGGTAGAGAGACACATAGCTAAGTTCTTTGGAAATTACCTCTGTTAAAAAATGACAGAGAACTGGACACACAATCAACTAACACTAACTGTTGGTTATCAAAGAGGAAATAAGAAATCGCCATGGAGAAACCAGTAAGTCATGACTTTGTTCTTTAGCTGAAATCTCCAGAAATCTACTTTTTTCCTTCCATAGAATGCTTTCTTCCCAGTATTCTCAAGACAACACTCACCCTGATATATGTAGGTAAACAAATACCTCTCTATTTCCTGCATACATGCCTGGTCTCAAATCATATAGCTACCTAACAGTTTTCACATTTTCCACAAATAATTCTCTTTTCACTTCATATTAGCATGCTTAAACCCAAGATTGTCACTGTCAAAGCTTTTACTGTGACTGTGGCTCTACTTAAAGGTCAATGAAAAAGTTCAAGAAAAACAAACTTCATGGAAAGAAGCTCACCAGCAACTTCTGTAACATTGTGCTTAGCTCCTCTGAGGCTGGTCTCAGAAGGAGAATACGCACAAGGACCTCTGTCCGCCACCACCTGCTGTACTTGGAGGATGGGAGTTTAATGTTTTCAAGGGAGCCCATGACTATTCAGTGCTGCAAAATAAGAGATCTTGGGAAAGTCACTTTGAGTAAATAGAACTGAATTGTCTCAAATAAAAATTAATGGGATAACCAGATTAGTGTCCCCAACATAATGCTGTAAGAGTAAAGAGAAGAATGAAACTGAGGCTCACCAAGCTCACCTGAGGACCAGGTAAGGAAGAAAGTGGGTACGAGGGTATAAAAATTGGCCTCACCAACAAAGGGCTACCTACAGTCATGATACGTTCTTATATTGATTAAATCTTTGTCAAATTAGACCCATACAGAGTCAAAATGTAGATTGCCTTCTGCTGTTCTATTATTTCTCATCTTGAGCACTGCTATGGTCTGAATGTTTGTGTCCCCTCAAAATTCAAATATTGAAATCCTAATGCCCAAAGTGACGATATTCATAGTGGGGACTTTAGCAGGTGCATATTCCCTCATGAATGGGATTAAAGAGTTATGAAGGAGGTTCCAGAAAGATCCCTCGCCCATGTGAGGACACAATGAGAAGGAGCTGGCTGTGAACCAGAAAGAGGGCTCTCACAAGAATGAGAGCTCTCTCATGCTGGCACCTTGATCTTGGACTTCCAGACTCCAGAACTATAAGAAATAAATTTCCGTTTTTAACAAGCCACCCAGTCTGTGGTGTTTTGTTATAGCATCCCAAACAGACTAAAACAAGTACCTCACGATTAGGATTAGTCAATTGTAAATAAATTCTAAGCCTCTTTCTTCATTCAGCTGGCCCTCGTTAATCTCTACTATGACACCGTGATGCAGGATAAGTACCATAGCTAATCTGATACGATCTACAGTTCATTGGTATATGTTAGGGGTTACATTAACCTTGGAGCTGCCATGGCACATATTAGCATTTTTGCTAGAACTGTCTAGAAACAATTCTTTACTCCACCATTTCTCAAACTTGAGTAATATGCACTAGTCCTCTTGAAAGCACAGGAGAAAGGGAACACCATTCCAAACGGCTGCAGCCATGGGATGGGGCAGGCTGCCTGGTGGTGTCAGCAGAGACATGGCTCACAGGCACATGGAGAAAAGCATTGCATCCAGAGTTGCATCAAGATGACCTCATCCTTTTCAGTTCCATCATCTTGAACTTCTGCCTCGTACCCACTGCATCTATCCTAAACGGTGATAGTTAACAGTAGCAGTAATTAGAGAAAATTGTGTCATTGATATCATTAGCATCAAAGAGAAGAAACTTGCCCCCCTGGAATTATAGTCCTAGAGCTAAGCACCTTCAGTTCTTACATAAGGGTCTACCATCATCTTATTTTATGTATCACGGTCTGTGTAGAGGGTTTTCAAGAAGAACTTTCCACAAAAGGATGGGATATGAGACTGCAGCCCTCTTTCCTCAATATTTCCAGAAATGCTGGTGCAGCCGCTATGGAAGGCAGTGTGGAGGTTCCTCAAAAAATTACAAATAGAATTACCATATGACCCAGCAATCCCTCTCCTGGGTATCTACCCAAAAAATCTGAAAACATTTATACATAAAAACACGTGTGCTCTAATGTTCATTGCAGCTTTGTTTACGGTAGCCAAGACATGGAAACAACCAAAATGTCCTTCGATAGATGAATGGATAAAGAAGTTGTGGTATATATACACAATGGAATACTATTCAGCGGTAAGAAAAGATGAAATAGGACCATTTGTGACAACATGGATGGATCTTGAGAGTGTAATGCTGAGCGAAATAAGTCAGACAGAAAAAGCAGAGAACCATGTGATTTCACTGATACGTGGTATATAAACCAAAAACAACAAACGAACAAGACAAACAAATGAGAAACAAAAACTCAAGGACACAGACAATAGTTTAGTGGTTACCAGAGGGTAAGGGGGGTGGAGGGTGGGAGATGAGGGTAAGGGGGATCAAATATATGGTGATGGAAGGAGAACTGACTCTGGGTGGTGAACACACAATGGGATTTATAGATGATGTAATGCAGAATTGTACACCTGAAATCTACGTAATTTTACTAACAATTGTCACCCCAATAAATTTAAAAAAAAAAATGCTGGCAGCCAGGTTCTTGGCTTCCCTGGATAAAAAAGAAAGTAGGGGAAACCCCAAAAGCACAGACCTGGGAGATGGCAGTGTAGGTAGCTCAGCTACGACATTTGCTACTGAGCTGACCAGGAAGCTAGAGGTGAACATGAAACACCCAGAAAGCCAACTGGTCCAAATTCAACTGCAAAAGTAGGAAAGAGGTCGAAGGCATATAGGCTGTTTCCCAAAGATCCAGATGTGGTTTTGGATGAAAGGAATGCACCGGTCATTCTATATGGACCTGGTGACCACATTGGCTATGGCCCATAGGCCATTATTATCCTGGGATGTTTGATGGCCTATTCAGGTGAGTGGAGCTCCAAATGACAGCTTCGTGGGTTGAACCCCATTAAGAGAAAACTATCCAGAAAGAAAAGTTGAAAGCTCTGGCAGAGAAAAACCAAATGACAGCAATCTCATCAACTGAGAAATACAAAGTATAAAGCATCCACAAACTCAAACTGCCTCATGAGCTAAAAGGGGATTTGTATTATTTATTCACTTTTCAAGGTGGAGGGATTATATAATGATAAACATCACTTGTTATTGTTTGTGGATTTCCTTTTTAATTTTGCAAATGTGATAGTACTAGATTAGAAGGGCAACATCTATATCATCACAGGAAGTTGTTAAAAATTGGTTGAAAGAGAGGAACAAATACCTATATTTTATCCAAAGGCTTTCTCTTTTTCTAATTTTACTTTATTGTGATAAGAACACTTAGCATGAGATTTATCCTCTTAATACATTTTTAATTGTATGTTACAGTATTGTTGGCTATAGGTATAATGCTGTACAGCAGATCTCTAGTGTTGAAACTTTATACAAGTGTTGGCAAGGATATGGAGAAATTAGAACCCTTGTGCACTGTTAGTGGGAATGCAAACTGGTGCAGCTGCCACAGAAAAGAGTATAGGGTTCCTAAAGAAATTAAAAATGGAACTACCATACGTACCAACAATCCCATTTCTGGGTATTTATCCAAAAGAATTGAAATCAGGATCTCAAGGAGACATTAGCAATCCTATGTTCATTGAAACACTATTCACAACAGCCAAACCATGGAAACAATCTAATTCTTCAACAGATGAATGAATAGTGGTAGATACATACAAATATCATTCAGCCAGAGGCTTTCATATACACAAACAACAACCAATTAGAAGATACAGTAGAAAAAATTACGTATATAAAAAAAAATTCACAGCAAAGGTATACCAATATGTGAATTTAACAAGAAACGTGCTACTGAGGGATGCAAAAGAATGCTTAACTAAAATGGCAATATAAATTCTTGAATTGAATGACATCACAAAGGTAACAATCCTTGCTAAATTAATTTATAAACCAAATGAATAATGACATTTTTCAACAGTATGTTGATTTTAAAGTTGATATGAAAATAAATAATCAAGAAGAGCTATTATAATGGTGAAAAAGAAGGTTAATGAGGAGGAAATAGTTTTACCACATATTAAAATGCATTATAAAATTATAATTAAACAGTGGTGTACCAGTATGTGAACAGATAGTCTACTGAACAGACTAGAAAGTCAAGAAATATATTCAAGTACTAAAATACAATAAATTATATGAGGCATTCAAGTAAGTGGTTAAAAAATAAGGATTTTTGAAATAAATGCTTTGAGGACTACCATCTTGAGGGAAAATAAAATTGTCTCTATATTTCATAGCATACATCATAAAAGTAAATCTTAGATCAGAGATTAAAATCTTTAAAAATTAAAACCATAAATACTACTAGAAAAAAATATGAGGGAATTTTTTATTATAATCTCAGAATGGAGAGAGTTTTTCTAAATACAAACCAAAACTGAGAACTCATAAATAAGAAGACAGATCGAACCTCTGCTTCTGGCCATACGGAGTAACTGGTACTACACTAGTCCCTTCACCATTAACAACTAAAAAGCTGGACAACATATATGAAGCAATTCTTTTAAGGCCTTGGATAACAGAGAGGATAAGATTGCAATTTCTAGGAGATGGGAACCTCGGGCAATGAGCACAAATTGGCAGTCCTGCTGAGCAGAAGAGACAGAAACCCAAGTTCATATCAGTTGAAATGATGGATTCTACAGGGAAAGACACAAGAGAGAGGGAAGATATATAGAGAGTGGGCCTCTGAGAATCTGTGCTGGGTAACTCCATGATGATGGTTAAGCTGTACCTGCACAGAACAATTCCATTCAAGACTTACCAGATAGCAAGTTGCTTCAGTTGAGAGTAGAACTGAGATTCTGGAGGTTGGATTCTGTTGCAGTAAGAGCAGTACCAGGGAGTTCTGACCCTGCTGGAGTGTAGTGTCCTCATTAATAGCCACCATCAGGCTGAATTACCCAAAAAGCTTTCTTTAGGAGAAAGGATAATGCCCTAATGTAAGACTTATTCTAGGCCTTCCTAGAACCAACAATGTCTTAAACAAAGCCCTGACAAGATCTTTATGGAAGTGAAAGTTTGGAAGTTTAGATCTATATTGTTATAGGTCGGGACTGCCAAGACTTCTTGGGGCTCGGGAAATATCCACCCAAATAAAGACTAAAATCAAGCTTACGCAAATTCAAAAGGATCAGCCAGTAATTTCACTGCCTGCTAAAACATGCCTCAATAATCTGCACAGAAAGATAATAGAATACAGAGTCTCTACAGTGCATTGTTCTAAATGTCTAGCATTCAATTAAAAACCATTAAACACAAAAAGAAACAAGAAAATGTAACCTATCACCAAGGAAAAAAGGTAATCAGTAGGAACCAAAACCAAGATTGCCCAGATGGTACACTTGCAGGCAAAGACTCTAAAGAAGTTGTGACAGACTGTATTTTCTAAAGAATGTGACAACAATATCTCCTTCCTACGTGCTCTTCTTCAAAGTGACTGTGCTACTCTCTCATGGTCTGACCTTAGAACATCTTGACCAATAGAATACAGTTGAGGTGACATTATGAGATTTCTTTGGAAAGATTATAAGCCCTACAGCTCCTAACTGTGTCTCTTCAAACACTCATGCAGCTGCCATGGTATGAGAGTTCAATCTACATGGAGAGGTCACACGTAGGTATGTTTGACAACTCCACCTGTGCTTCCAGCTGACAGCCAGCATCAACTATTAATCAAGTGGATGGGTCATGTTGGATGTTTAGCCCAGCCCATCTAGAAGACAGAGTAACAGAAATTATTTAATCTATGGGAGAGTGAAAAAAAGATTGGAGAAAAATGAACACATCCTTAGGGACCTGTGGGAAAACATAAAATGGTCTGACATGGGCAATAAGAATTCCAGGAGGGGAATAGAACCAGATGAGGAAGAAAAAATATCTGAAGAAATAATGGCTGAAAATTTCCCAAATTTAATGGAAAACACTGACTTGCAGATCCAAGAAGCTCAGTAAACTTTAAGCAAGATAAACATAAAAAGAAACACTCTCATGTGGGCAGGTGGCCCACACTGCAATCTTCCTTAGAGAACTCTAGGGATCCATGGGCCCCAGGCATGTGGCAGCTGGACACAGTGTGCTCTGTGCTTTTTGATGAGCAGACCCAAGCTTACCACAGGCACCAAATCTGAATCTGCATTAACCTGCTGGACACCATTCTCCCCAACCTGGTGACTCCTTGAGACTTGGCTTCACCCAACTCGCATACCACCCAAGGCTCTTTCAGTAGCTGAGTCTTACAGGCAGCCTCAGGTGGAAGCAAGACCTAGGGGTACTCTGGGCCTCTTGCCAAGCTGCCCCAAGCCTGTACTGGTGACAGCTGGCCATGGTTTGCCACATGACCTCACCCATGCACTTCCAGGTCTAGCAGAGGCAGCTATCAATCACAGATCACTTTGTATCTCCTATAAGGCTAGTCACAGGCAGCAGCTGACCTTGGCCTACACTGGAGCCCCTCTGAAAAGGCCCAAGAATCAATATACCCAGTGCACGGCTCAGACAACAACAGAGCACTACCCAAATAGCCCCACAAGTGGCACACCCAAAAGGTGGTCCCACAGGCCTGCTGGGGTGAATCCTGCTTTATGGGTCAGCTCCAGAAAAACAGCCCCTCTACTATGATGGTCGCCAATCTTCACAGCCAGTCAACCTGAGGGTTAATCCCATCCACTGATGTGCAAACAGCATGCAAGTCTCAACTACAACAGGAGGTACACACAACCCACACAAGGGACACTCATGTAGCACCTGGCTTAGGTGATTAGGGAGACTGTGTCACTGAGCCCCACAGGACACATACTATATAAGGCCACCCTGCCAAGACTGGGAGACATAGTAGATCTACCTAATACATAGAAACAAACACAGAGGGGTAGCCAAAATGAAGAGACAAAGAAACACGTCCCAAATAAAAGAACAGAACAAAACTCCAGAAAAAGAATTAAACAAAATGGAGGCAAGCAATCTACCAAATATAGAGTTCAAAACATTGGTTATATGCTTGCTCAAGGAACTTAGTGAGAACTTCAAGAAAGAGCTAGTAAGCATAAAAAAGGACATAGAAACCATAAAAACCAGTAAGTCATAAATGAAGAATACAGTAACTGAAATGAGAAATACAAGAGAAGAAATAAACAGCCGATTAGATTAAGCAGAGGATCAAATTAGGATTTGGAACAAAAGGTAGCAGAAAACACCCAATCAAAACAGCAAAAAGAAAAAAGAATTTAAGAAATGAGAATAGTTTAAGGGACCTCTGCGACAATATCAAGCAAAACAACATTTGCCTCATAGGGGTACCAGAAGGAGAAGAGAGAGAGCAACGGATTGAGAACCTATTTGAAGAAATAATGACTGAACTCTTCCCTGGTGAAGAAAATAGACCTACAAGTCCAGGAAGCGCAAAGTCCCAAACAAGATGAATTGAAACAGGCCCACACCAAGACACATAATTAGAAAGGCAAAGGTTAAAGGCAAAGAGAGAATCTTAAAAGCAGCAAGAGAAAGGCAGTTAGTTACTTACAAGGAGCTCCCATAAGACTGTCAACTGATTTCTCAACATAAAGTTTGCAGGCCAGAAGGGATTGACCGACCAATTACTACTAACAAAATCAAATCCGTAATAAAAAACTTTCCAACAAACAAAAGTCCTGGACTGGATGGGGTCACACGTGAATTGTGCCAAACATTCAAAGAAGAATTAACACCTATCCTTCTCAAATTATTCCCAAAAAATCAAGAGGCGATAAGGCTCTCAAGCTCATAATACACAGCCACCATTACTCTGATTCCAAAACCAGACAAAGATATTACAAAAAAATAAAATTATAGGCCAATAACCCTGATGAACATAGGTGCAAAAATCCTCAATAAAATATAAGTAAACCAAATTCAGCAATACATTAAAAAGATCATATACCATGATCAAGTGGGATATATTCCTGGGATGCAGGGTTGGTTCAATATCCACAAAGTAATTAACATGATATATCACATAAAGAAAATGAAGGATAAAAATCATATGAACTTATCAATAGATGCAGAAAAAGCATTTGACAAAATTCGCAACAATTTATCACAAAAACTCTCAGCAAAGTAGGAATAGAGGGAACATACCTCAACATAATAAAGGCCATATATGACAAACCCCCAGCTAACTTCATACACAACAGGGAAAAGCTAAAAGCAATTTTCTTAAGATCAGGAAGAAGACAAGGATGTCCACTTTTACCACTTTTATTCAACATAGTATTGAAAATTCTGGACATAGCAATCAGACAGGAAAAAGAAATAAAAGTATCCAAATCAGAAAAGAAGTAAAATTGTCATTATTTGCAGATGACATGATACTACATATATATAGAACTCCAAAGATTCCAACAAAAACTATTAGAACTGATAAATGAATTCAGTAAAACAGCAGGATACAAAATTAATATTCAGAAATTGGTTACATTTTTATACACTAATAACAATCTATCAGAAAGAGAAATTAAAAATACAATCCCATTTATAATTGCATCAAAAAATAAAATACCTAGGAATAAATTTAACCAAGGAGATAAATGACCTGTACTCAGAAGAGTATAAGACACTAAAGAAAGAAATTGAAGAAAATATATACAAATGGAAACATATCGTGCTCATGGATAGGAAGAATTAACATCGTTAAAATGTCCATACTACCCAAAGCAATCTATAGATTCAGCGCAATCCCTATCAAAATACCAATGGCATTTTTCACAGAACTAGAACAAATAATCCTAAAATTTATATTGAACCATAAAAGACTCCAAATTGCCACAGCAGTCTTGAGAAAGAAGAACAAAGTTGAAGGTATCATGCTACCTGATACAAACTATACTAAAGGGCTACAGTAATCAAAACAGCATGCTACTGGCATAAAAACAGACACATCAATCAATGGAACAGAATAGAGAGCTCAGAAATAAACTCACACCTATATGGTCATTTAATCTATGACAAAGGAGGCAAGAATATACAATGGATTAAAGACAGTCTACTCAATAAATAGTATTGGGAAAATTGGACAGATACATGCAAAAAAATGAAACTGGACCACCTTCTCATGCCATACACATGAATAAACTCAAAATGGAATAAAGACTTTAATGTAAGACCTGAAACCATAAGAGTCCTAGAAGAAAACATAGGCAGTAAACTCTCTGATATTTTTTTTCTGATATGTTGCCTCAGGCAAGGGAAACAAAAGAAAAAATAAACAAATAGGACTTATACATCAAACTAAAAAGCTTTTGCACAGCAAAGGACTATTGGATAAAGAAGATGTGGTACATATATACAATGGACTATTAGTCAGCCATAAAAAAAAAAAAAATGAAACCTTACCATTTGTGATGACATGGATGGACCTAGAGAGTATTATGCTAAGTGAAATAAGTCAGAGAGAAAGACAAATATCATATGATCTCACTTATATGTGGAATCTACAGAACAAAATAAACAAACAAAACAGAAACAGACTCTTAGATACAGAGAACAAACTGATGGTTGCCAGACGGGAGGGGAATTGGAGTTGCTGCACGAGAAAGGTAAAGGGATTAAGAAGTACAAATTGATAGTTACAAAATAGTCACAGGATGTAAAGTACATCATAGAGAAGATAGTCACTAATATTGTAATAACTATGTATAGTGCCAGATGCATACTAGACTAATCGGGGGGATTACTTCATAAATTGTATAAAAGCTTAACCACTATGCTGTACACCTGAAACTAATATAAAATAATATTGAATGTAAACTGTAATTTTATATTACATTAAAAAACAGTGGAGGTCAGAATTTAATGGAATGACATTTTTGAAGTGCTTAAAGAAAAAATATCTATATCTGGAATTTTATCTTCAGAAAAAATATTCATCAAATATTCTAATATGTTGTCCTCCAGAGTGTTAAATGGGAAAAAAAAAAAAGAGAGAGAGAAAGGAACGATATATATATAATATGCTACTGGCATGAGAGGAGGCACAGGGTGGCAAAGGGGGGATAGCTTTGAAAGGATACACAAGAAGTTGATTACATCAGTTTGCAGGAGGGAAAGGGAGAGTTAGAAATGGAATGGGAGGAAAACTTTTCACCAAATAACCTTTTTTGCCTTTTAAATTTTGAATCATGTTTATGTTTTATCTTTCAAAAAATCAAAATCAAAATAAATCAAAACAAAAAACCCACAACTGGACAAATTTAACAAAACTTCAGATCTCTAAAATAAATAGGAAAACCAAAATGTTCCAGAAAAATTTTTTAAAGTAGCTTATCATCAATTGAATAAAAATTAAATAGGCATCAAAATTCTCACCCACGACACAGGATGCTAAAAAGTAGTGAACTATTGTCGTGATCTAAGAGAAGATTATTTTGAATATAGAGTTCTATATCTGACCAAACTAAATATGTTTTCAACATGTAAGATCTCAGAAAACTTACCAAAGACCCTCTCTGAAAGAATGACTTAATATTTCATTTGCTCCATTAAAACAAATGAGCCAAGTAAATGTAACTAAAAATAGAAAAACATGGAATATGTAAATAGTGGTTACTAGAGAATCCAATTTTAACAAAATCTATAGTTAAAGCTAAATAAGTATTGATCTGTAACTTTAAAATATTAATATGAATCTGTATCTAAAATCCCAGATGATAACAAACTGGGATGTGGTAAAAGTGAGAGAAGTAAAAGTTGTAGCACGCTAATATTCTTGAGGAAGAATATTCACTCTAGCCATCACTATAAAACATGAGTAAAAATATGCTTAAAAATATTAATGCTACCAACAGTAAAGTAGAATTGATCTAAATAGTTATTTTTAATGGGACTCCAAAATAAAATTACAAATTATTGAGGAAAAAATGATATATGAATGTACCAGATAACAAAATTTTGCAATGTGACCAAAATAGCTTTCAGGGAAATACACTTAATGCATTATATAACAAGACTTTTCAAATAAATAACTAAACTGTGAATCAAAAAAGCGATAAAACTAACAGCAAAATAAGCATCTTAAAAGTAGAAAAAAAATAATAAAAATAAAAATGAATAAACTAGAAAAAGCTAGAAGACAATAAAACCAAAAAAAATGGTGCTTTGAAAACAATATAATGAGCAAATCTTTACCAAGTCTGAATAAAAAACAGAGCAAAGATATAAATAAGCTATGTTAAAAGACAACAAATGGTCTTAGTCACAAGTACAGGGGAAATTTTATAAATTCAAAGGGAATGCAATGGAGAAATTTATATCAATGTAATGAAAATGCAGATGAATGACTTTTTTTCTGGGAAAAACGTAATTTGCCAATATTCACTCAAAAATAGTAGAAAATTAAAATAAAGCAAAAAAAAAGAAAATAAATTAAAAATAGAGAAAAAGATCCACTTTAAAAAACATAATAATCTAGGGTATAATTAAAATGACAATTTGACTTCACCAAATATTTTCAGACTGTTCAATGAAGAATGTGTAAAGAAGGATGCTTTTTCAGCCTCCATAAAATTTTATGTGCTTATTCTTTGGCCCAGAAATTTCACCTTGAGGAATATTCTACAGAAAAGGTTAGATGTGTCCAAAAGGCATTTACAATGATGTAGAATAATTTGTAATATTGAAGTACTAGAACAAGCAAAATGTCCCCTTATTAAGGGTTTGGTTACATATTTTGCACACTCATCCTGTGAAAATGTCTGTGTAACCTTAAGTGAAAGTGTCTATAAAAATTTTTAAAGAAAAAAAGGCAAATAATGGAGCAATGTGCGCAATGTAATCCCATTTGAATTTTAAAACAATGAGAACATTGTATAGATCATTGTATCTAGTAGAATATTCACCAAACTCTTAAGAACAATCACATTGGGAGGTCAAGGTGTGTGGAAACTGTATAGAGGGACAAAGGTGAAAAACAAAACAGGACTTTTAATTTTTATTTTCTGATCTTGCAAGCTACAAATTGTCACAATGTGAAAATGATTATCTTAAATAAAGTAACTTAACATTTTAAAAAGAATTGTTAAAACTTGCTGACCGGAGAGCTATTTCCTTTAGGTGGGTGTCTAAACTTAATGCATTTTTTCAGTCCCATTTTTTAATAACCAATAGGAGACCTAAAAAAGAAGAAAATAAAAGAAATCCAATGAGCAAATCTCTAGCCAGAATGTAGAATAAAAGAGAAAACACATAGGTAACCAGTAACAGCAATGAGAGAGGTTATAGCGTTACAGATTCTACAGATATTGAAAGGAAATAAGGGAAAATTATGAACAACTTCATATCAATAAATTAGGCAACTTAAATGAAAGGGATAAATTCCTTAGAAGACAGTGTTTGCCTGAGGACTGGACAAGTTGGGAAGGGTATAATGGGAAGATGGGGGAATGATTTCAAAGGGTCGTGAGAAAGCTTCAATGATTATGGATACGTTCCTCATCTTGATTGTGGTTATGGTTTTATGGTACACTTCTAGATTTGTATGATGCAATGTATGCCAATCATATCTAACTAAATATGTATACTTTTTTAATTCTAATGTACAATTTTCTGCCCTTGCTTATGTAATATAGTGGACACTGATGGTTGCCCAACCTATATCCGTTCTTCATCATTTCCAAAAGAACTCCAGTTTTGTGCCTCAAGAGAAGAAAGCTCCATCCCTATTTCCCGGAATGAGCCTCATTTTTATTTATCCTCACCCTCTTAGCAATAATAGTTTCAGCAAATAATACTTAAGTCATTAAATGCAAGGTATGTTTCTGGTCAGGGTTTGGTTCAGAATTTGGCACGTAACTCAATTCAGTTCAATAAGACAAAAGTGCACCAAGGTCTTCTGGAAAATGTTTTTTTGCTCTCAACAGTGAGCAAGTAGCAGAGACAAACTCTTACCTCTGGAACCCAGGACGTATTGGTATGAAGCCAAAAGCAACTACAACCATTTTGTCTCCATGAGGGAAACAGTCTAAAGAGAAAAACAACCCACAGAAGAGGGTACACCTAAGGGAATCCAGAGTAATGAAGGCAAAACCAGTAGAATAAGGTAAACTTGAAGGCTTGCATATTTCTAAAATTCCGGTTAGAAGAGTCAATACATATCCAGGCTGTTTAAGAAAGTTTGAATCAGATTCTGTTATTTGCAGCTGAAGGTATCCTACCTTATACCCTTAATCTCTCAACAGCATTTGACAGTTAACTATTTCCTTCTTCATGAAACATCCTCTTCCCTTGCTTTTGTCAATTGCACCTTCTTATCCCTCCAGACTCACCTTTTAAATCTCCTTTGTAACCTCTTCCTCTACCCAAGCATTTCATATGTGATTTCCACAAATCTCTTCTTTTTTGGACTTTGATACTAATCTAACACTTTCTCCCTAAATAGTCTCATACACTTTTCATGGTTTCAACACCCTGACAAGGACCAAATGTATAACTCCAGCTCAGATTCTCTTCCTGACCTCAAGACCCATATATAGATCCAACCACTTCCTTAAAATCTCCCATTAGATATCCTAACATCTTAATTCTGTCCAAAACTGAAGTTAGCATTTTGCATGCATACACAAAAAAACTCTCTGCCAAATGTTCCATATCTCAGTTAATGTCACCTTTATCTCTCTAGTTTAAGATAGACACCCAGAAATTATCTTTGAACCCACCCTCCCCCTCACTCTTCCCCTAAACATCAATCACCTGGTCCCATCAATCCAATACCATATACTCCTATGTCTCTTAAATTCGTTCATTTTTCTCCATCCCCACTATCACTGTGGTCCAGACATCATTCATTTTCATTCATGTCCTGCTGGTGTACCTATTCTATTTTAGTTCTCAACCAATCCATTCTTCATATTATAGAATGAAATATACACACTTTTTTAAAATGCAAATCTTACCAACAACACTTGCTTGTTTAAACCACTTGAATGGCCTCTCATTGCTCTTAGGAAGGAGTCTTAACATAGACCACAAAATCATGCTTAACCTCGTCTCATCCAACCTCTTCAGTCTCATCTAGTGTCACTGTTCCTCTCCCTAAGTGTCACCATATTGGACATCCTTCAGTTCCTTGGACCCACCATACTGCATCTCAGGTCAGCATGCATGCTTTTCCTTCTGACTAGAAACCTCTCCCACTTCACCTGCTTCCACATTAGAGTTAAATAACCAGAGGTCATCATACATAGAGCAAGTAGGCTATGACTGGTGATCCCTAGAGTTGTGCAACCCAAACACTTTCCCCCCTCCCCATCCCCACTATTGCTTAACTACATCTTAGTTATTGTTCAGATTTCAGCTCAAACACCTCCTCTTCTAGGAAACTTTCTCTGACCACCCTCCCCAGTTTATTCTAATTATTGTCTTGAATTTTTGAGTTGTAACATTTAGCACATGTATAATTACCTATTTATACTAGCCTCTAACTGCCACTTAACCAAACTAACAGAGGATGGAACATAATAGTATACCTAAGATTGTGGTTGGACTTTTTCCCTTATAACATGTCAAATGCCTAAGTAATACTTAACACATATTTTCCCCCATCCCTGCTGATGTTCTTGGTTTACAAATAGTGTGAAAGAAAAAAATAAAGTAACATGGATAATCCTTTCTGTTTCAATAATTTGGCTTTAAAATTGCCATTTCACACAGTTATAAAGCCTGGAGAGTACATATGTGCAAATTTTGATTCCCTCCATACTTACTCCCCTAAAAGGAAGCAAGGAAAGGCTAAAACTATACATAGCCTTGTAAACCAGCCCAAAGACCTCACTAATGGAGAATCAATTATTTAGATGGCACACAGATGTCCTTCTATGAAAGTGGTACTTTACAAAATTAGATTTTGCAGCCTTTACCAGGTGTACACCCACTCCACTCCACACAAATGGGGAAAGGCAGTAGCCCAGAATTTCCCCAGAAGGGAGCAGCAGTGATACTTGTAGCCCTAAGTTCTTCAAGTAGAGAAGAAGCCAAGCAATCATTGCCCTCTCCCAGACTCATCCAAGTAGTCATCGTGCTCTTCCTCCCCATTTTTAAGACAAAAAAATAATGCTCAATCAGAGATGGAGCCATTCCATAGAGAGAGGCAAGAGCAATTTTAATGGGACAATGAAAGAAACACAGACAAGGGCAACCCAGATTATTTTGTTTGGCTGCCAGTAGCAAACTCAGCAATGATGACTAGAAGAAGCAGTGTGGGGAGACAGCCAATGAGGCGCTGAACCCAGCTGAGAAATCCCAAAAGAATTTCTCCAAAAGAGAAATTCCAAAACTCCAGAACTCCTAAACATCTGGGTCCTAAACAGCCTGGCCTGACAACCCTGACTCATTGGTAGCAGGAGGGAGAATTTTCTAAACTGGAAGAGAAATACCATTCAGGAGAGCCTGTGTCCCTGCCCTTCCTGCTTTGCTCCAACAAGCAGTTTGGAAGAATTTTGTCCAGTTGAAGGTAGAGTTTTCAGGAACATAAAGAGAAACACATGCTTTCTATTGTCTTCCTAAACATACGTATATCTGAATTCTTTCAGTTTTATCCTACAGAATACCATTCATTAGAATCATGCACTAGAGTCAGACAGACCCAATATTGAACCAAGACAACTTCTCAATGACTATGTTTCTTTGAACTTTGCTTTATTTGTCAGTACAGTATGCATAATAATACCTGTTACACCACTGTTATGAAGATTAAATGAGATATGTCAAACACTGAAAGTCCTATAGACATTCAGGTAATAGGAAGTCTAATTAGGAGTACGGCTATAAAGAAGGGAGCTTGAGGCTGCGGGGGTAAAGCTGGTTCACAGCAGAACCAAGGGAAACTCAGATAAGGTGGGTGGGAACTAATCTGTTTAAAACTAGCATTTCCCAAAGTTAGTTCCAAGGAACACTAGTTCTGTAGGATCTTAATAAGCAGTACTCATTTTTTTAAAGGCTGTTGGAATAATACATTTAAGAAACATTGGATTAAACAATTTAAAAGCAATTTACTGGTCAAGATGATGCAGTAGGTAAATGTTGTGCTTACCTTCTCTCACAACCACATCAAAATTGCAACTAAACTACAAAACAACCATCATTGAGAATTGCCTAAAATCTGAACTGAAGCGCTACAACTAAGAACATACATAAGAAGCCACCTCGAGGCTGGTAGAAGGGACAGAGATGTGGAACGGGCTGTTCCCACAACTGTGTGTGACCATTAAAAATTGGGAGGGATATCTCAGCTGCAGAGGTCCCCCTGAAGGAGTGAGAGTTCCCAGTCCCTGTCCAGCCCAAGGTTCCAGTGCCAGGGAGAGAAGTCCCCATAATTTCTGAAGGAGCTGGTGGAAGCCATTGTTTCTTTGTTGAGCCCTTCTCTTGTGCAACACAGGCACCCATCATTTCTGAGTCTCCATCAAGCTGGCTAAGCCATTCATTCACCACACCCTGGATTGGAGACCCCACCCCGCCCAACTTTCAGGCACACCCAAGCCACTTCCAGTGTCTTTTTTGTATAAACCACCTGCCTTGCCTCATGCTACAGACTTTCCTAGGATCTCTCGAAAGTTTGATACCAGAAAAGCAGCATCTGGCTTGAGCATGTCCCTTACCTCTAGCTGAACAGCCCTAAGCCCAGCAGTAGCAGCAACCGGCCTTGGTTATCAGCTTGACCTCTCAAGGCACTTCCAAGCATTGCACAGGTGGTGGCCATCTTCAGATTTATTTGTGACACCTGTCAGGTAGCCCCATGTGGGGCACTGGTTGCGGCTAAACTTGATCAGCAGCGGGTCCCCTCCCAGGTGGCCGTGGTGCTGGCACCCCCAGTGGCCAACTTCAAAACTAGCTGGAGGATCACCCAGCTGCCTCCAAGGATGACACAACCAACAGGCAGATTGGGTAGGCACGAGAGCCCTGCTGAGGCAGATCCTGCTCTGTAAGGTCAGGCCCTGCACCACAACTCCTCCACTGTAGTCACAGCCAGTCGTCACAACCAATGAGCCTAAGGGTCAACCCCTCCCACTGATGTGAAATAGCAACCACAGCTCAACTACAAGAGGAGGACACACACAACCCACACAAGGGACACACCTGGAGTACATGGTTCAAGTGACCAACAACACTGAGCCCCACAGCACACCTACTACACAAGGCCACTCTACTAAGACTAGAGACATAGCATCCCTACATAATACATAGAAACAAACACAGGGAGGCAGCCAAAATGGGGAGACAAAAAGACATGTCCCAAATAAAAGAATAGAACAAAGCTCCAGAAAAAGAACTAAACAAAATGAAAACCAGCAATCTACCAGATGCAGAGTTCCTAACACTGGTTATAAGGATGCTCAGTGATCTCAAGGAGTACTTCAACAAAGAGATAGGAAATATAAAAATGGAGCTAGAAAACATAAAAAAGAACTAGTCAGAAATAAAGAACATAATAGTAGAAATGAAGAATACATTACAGGAAATCAACAGTAGATTAGATGAAACAAAGGATCAAATCAGAGATTTAAAAGATAAGGTAGCAGAAAACACCCAATCAGAACAGCAAAAAGCAAAAAGAATCCAAAAATTGAGGAGAGTTTACGGGGCCTCTGGGACAACCACAAGCATACCAACATTCTCATTATAGGGGTACCAGAAGGAGAAGAGAGAGAGCAAGGAATTGAAAAACCTATTTGAAGAAATAATGACAAAAAACTTCCCAAACTGATGAAGGAAATAGATACACAAGCCCAAGAAGTGCAGAGAGTCTTAAACAAGATGAACTCAAAGAGGCCAACACCAAGACACCTCATAATTAAAATTCCAAAGATTAAAGACAAAGAGAGAATCTTAAAAGCAGCAAGAGGAAAGCAGTTAGTTTCCTATAAGGGAGTTCCCATAGGACTAGCAGCTGATTTCTCAATAGAAACTTTGCAGGTCAGAAAGGATTGGCACAAAATAGTTAACATGATGAAAAGCAAGGACCTACAACCAAGATTATTCTACCCAGCAAACCTATCACTTAGAATCAAAAGATAGATAAAGAGCTTCCCAGACAAGAAAAAGCTAAAGGAGTTCATCACCACCAAACCAGTATTACAAGGAATCTTAGAGGGGCTTCTTTAAGACGAAAAGAAAAAGAAAAAGAAAAAAATAAAATATATATATATATATATATATATATATATATATATATATATACACACACACACATATATATGAGTAAGAAAATGGCAATAACTACATACTTATCAACAGTTACTTTCAATGTAAATGGATTAAATGCTCAAATCAAAAGATAGGGTAGCTAAATGGATAAGAAAACAAGACCCTTATATATGCTGCCTACAAGAGACTCATGTCAGATCGAAAGGCACACACAGACTGAAAGTAAAGGGATGGAAAAAGATATTTCATGAAAATTAAAACAAACAAACAAACAAAAATCTGGGTTAGCAATACTTATACCAGACAAAATAGACTTTGAAACAAAGAATATATAACAAGAGATAAAAAAGGGCCTAGTAATCCCACTTCTGGGTATTTATTCAAAGAAACACAAAATGCTACTTCAAGAGGACATGCTCATCCATATGTTCACTGCAGCATTATTTACAATAGCCAAGATATGAAGGCAATCATGATGTCCTGAATGAATGAGTGGATAAAGAGGTGGTACATGTATACAATGGAATATTATTCAACCAAAAAGAAAAAAAAAAAAAATGAAATCTTGCCATCTGCAACAACATGGATGGACCTAGAGGTTATTGTGCTCAGTGTAGTAAGTCAGACAGCGAAAGACAAATGTCATATGATTTCACTTATAAGTAGAATCTAAAGAACAAAATAAACAAACAAATGAAACAGAAATGAACTCATAGACACAAAGAACATTTTGATAGTTGCCAGATGGGAGGGGATTTGAGGGTAGGTATAAAAGGGGAAGGGATCAAGAAGTACAAATTGGTTGTTACACAGTCGTCATAGGGGTGTTTGCTACAAAACGCATTAGGGCGTATTTTCAGGGGAGGTCTTATTTTTTCATGTACACCAATCTATAGTCATTCAAATACAGTCATGTCATCTTCTTCTGGAACATCGTTATAATGTACTAAATGCATCTGTTTAGCAGACGATCTTAACTGGGGCTTATTTGGGGGGGAAACACAATATCTATGGTATCAGGTAGGTGCTAGCTCTATCGGGGTGATAGATGGAAGGGGAGTTGGGGACAGGGTGAAAAAGGTGAAGGGATTGAGAAATACAAATTAGTAGTTACAAAATATTCATGGGGATGTAAAGTACAGGGAATATAATCAATATGGTAGTAACTATGTATAGTGCCAGGTGGGTACTAGTCAGGGGGACCACTTCCTAAATTATATAAATGTCTAACCACTATTGTGTACACCTGAACCTAATACAAAATAATACTGAATGTCAACTCTAATTGAAAATTTAAAAAGGGGGGTGAGATAAAGAAGAATAAGAGGTTCAAAGTTACAGATATATAAAACAAATAAGTCTTGGAGATGTAATATACAGCATAGAATATAGTCAATAATATTGTGACAGCATGATACGGTGTCAGATGGTTGTTGGACTTATCATGATGATCACTTCTTTAGCACAGGGAATATAATCAATAATGTGGTAATAAATATGTACAGTGCCAGGTGGGTACTGTTGAATAACTATGATGTACCAATAAAATGTACTACTGAAACTAATAAAATATTGTATGTTAGTTATACCGTAATAAAATCTTTAAAAAAAATTGAAAAGTTTTCTTTGCAGGATTTCTGGGTAACTTTAATATGCTGATTCTCATGGGGAACCAACACCCATCTCAACAAAAAAACAAAAAAAAATGAATTTGAGCATGGGGTCCTTTTATCTTGGTGCATTTCATAGGACTGTTACCTTTTGAAACACACTCTAGGAACTGTTGCTTTAAATGAATGGCTCTCTGGGTCCTGTCTGATAACTCCTTAAGCCAAAAACTCAGAAGCAACTTATTCATTAGGCACTACAGGACTGACGACCTAAGAAATGTCCAAACCTGTAGAGAACGTTTATGAGTTTATTTGAACTAAACTGATGAGAATTGCCATGAAACAAAAATCTCAAGGGATTGATAAAATGCTCCAGAGAATGGCAGTTTTGCAGCTTATTTCATATATTAGAATAAAAGGAGGAGACGAAAGAAGGGTTACATGAAATTCATTAGTAGTAGATTAAGGGGGCAGGAGAAAGCAAAGCGGGGGAAATCTCTGAGATTGGATAAAAAGGCAAAATATTGTAACGCATACTTCTCATACATTGGCAGGTAGTAGATAGTTATTAATTAACATTTATAGCACACAGAGATGGTATGAGGGGAGCAAGAACAATAAGGGGTTCTGTGGTCTCCTGCTCTGGTGATTGTGCCTTCGGGTGGGGTGGGGGGATGCATCTGGAAAAGAAGATTACTGTGACATTTCAAAGGCATATTATCTTAGATGCAAAAAGACAATAGACAGGCTCACTTAAGCTAAAGATTGACCTTTGTCAAGGAAGCTACAGGTCTAGGATGTGAATACTCGCCATGACCTGCTTTTAGTTAGGAATTTGTATGTTCAGACTGTTTTATGTGGTTACTTTGGTCTCTGTGTTTGTAGAGCCCACCATGCAGGCCTCCCCTTGTCAGGTTAAGTATGGGGCCCCTTTTCCATCCACAGTGGTACCCAGCTACTATGAGCTCTTCAAGGGCTTAAAGATGATTGAGAACTGGGAAGAGAATTTGCTGGTTCTAAAAGAAAAAAATTACAATAATAAAACTACAGAAATTTGAAACAGATATTTAAGCAAATGTCTACAAATGTAACATTACGCCAACTAGTCAACTGCTGTTCTACACGTCATATATAATTACATAGAAATACACTGTGCATGGAATGTGAGTACAACAAAATACATTTGCTATGCTGTGATTCAGGGGCTCCATGCAAATGAGATCCTAGAGTTTGGAAAGGCTATTGGTTACCTTGATAAGGACCATACCTTTAAACCATGTATATACACCATATGAGGTACACACACACACACACCTTGAGGCTGCAGAAATTTCAATTAAGAACCAAAATTATAAATCAAGCTCTTAACATGAGAGCAGCAGTCAGATTCAGTCACTTAATAGTTAGGTAGGTTGGTGGTCCACACACACACACCTTCCAAAGGACTCAGTGGATTTGGATTCTCAACTACGTAGCAAATCCTTTTTGGCAATAGCCACAGAATCCTGCAGCGAGGCACAGCTCTTTCTCAGTAAATCTGCCCCCCACCCAGTGCAAAGCCATTCAAGGTACCTATTTTACAGCCGATGGCTTTGCACTCCTGGCTTCTAAAAGGAGCTGTGGGCTTTTAGTCCTTCTTTCCAATTCCTAGCAAAAGGCAACCTTTTAAGGAGTGAGTGGGGGAAGGGGTTTGAGAGGGGCTGAAAGAAAATTTCACAGCTTCTAAAGGTCTTCTAAAGAGATTTCATTTGTTTGAAAGGAGATACATAAGGAGAGGTACAAATTCTCAAAGCCTTGTGACTGTGGACAGAAGGCAGCTCAAGTCAGGTTCTTGCTCCGCCTGGGTTGAGATGAGGAGTGTGTGCATGAGGATAACTAAGTCCTAAGAGAAATGATTCTGTATCACGCACCTTTCTCCATGGTCTGGAAAGACATCTGGACTCAGAATAAGTCTCAACTATCAGTCTGTCCCTCTACTTCTTTGGGAGGGAGGGAGGGAGGGAGGGAGGGAGGGAGGGAGGGAGGGAGGGAGGGAGGGAGGCAGGGAGGGAGGCAGGGAGCGAGGGAGGGAGGGAGGGAGAGAGAGAGAGAGAGAGAGAAGAGGGGAGCTATGACTAAAAGGAAGCCCAAAACACTGACCCTTCCTTCAAATCAATCTGTTTTTCAAGGTCTGTTTAATATCATGTTAGGAAATAGTCTTCTCACTTCCAATGTTTGACTTTAACAGTGTGGCTCATTTCTCATTGTTTTCCATATTCCAAAGTCTGCTGTGAGTGATTTAAACACCAAATGAAGAATAAAGCACGCCCACCCCCACCCAACACACGCACACACATACAACACACAATATACAACACACACACACACACACAGGAAACTGCCCTTCTTTGTTAATCTAACAAGAGAAACAGTAGAGACAATGAATTACAACTATGTGAAGAAACGATTGTAAGTACAAATATGAAAAGGAGCAATGAAAATATTATTAACACTTGCTGTATGAAAAGAATAATATTCCACTGCTCCACACTTTTTTGAGCTCAGTGTCCCTGTCTTAGCACAGTAATGCCCCTGATGACATTGTTGCCCTTGAGAATTTCACCACTTCCTCTGAAGCTGTAACTTTTTCTCTCTCTCTTCCTCCCCTTCCTATTATTGTCACTAGAGAGTGCGGAATGATATGTTCAAGAAAACGCTTGCCTTGAGGCCAGAGTGTGTTTCCTTTGCACTTGGATTTCCATTTATTCCACTAAATTTCCTTACAATTAATTTTTAAAGGGGCTGAGAGAGTTCATTTCCCAAACAGCTGACAAAAACCATGTTCCATGAAAGCAAACAAAATGCCACTTGGTGACCATTTTTGGTACCATTATAAAACCCTTACAGCTTACATTCTGACTCTGCATTCTTCACTTTATTAGTCTGATAGAGTAATCAGAATATGTTGACACTCCCATGATACCCATCCAGGGCCAGGAACTGGTTTATCTTAATTGCACTTTAGCCTAAAGCATATGAAATGCAACTTGATTATAAAATGCATTTGAATTGCCATAATAAACTTCTTGGCAAGATTTCCAAACATCAAGTAAAGAAATCTATAATCTCCTAGTCTGGCCCCTTTGCTGACTTGCCAGGTAACTTTGTATAAAAGCTGCTCCCTCTCCATATCCCCCCATTCTCAGCCAATAAACTAGTAATAATAGATTTGTCTAGCACTCGGAAATGGCTGCAAGACACTTCTTTATACTTGGACAGCATTTTGTAAACGACAAGCGGGCTTTAGGCTACATATGTCAGAACGATGCTTCAGCACGGGTTGTTGAAGTGGATTTTTTTTTTTTCCATTTCTGTTTCACAAACTCATTGGCATCACCCATCAGACGCACTCATTAAAGCTCACAGTTTAACACTGTGTGTTTGCTGCCTTGTGGTCAGGTCCATGCCACCATGCCTTGCCCCACACTGCGCTGTCTGTGCTTTCACAGCACTGACACCACTGCAAGCACGGAGGGCGTAAGGAGTGCGTATATGCCAGTAGATGGGTCGGTCGGCTGCAAGTAGTAAGTCCTGATCTCTAAGTGGAAGGGTGCAAACATTAAGCGTGTGGGTGAAAGGCTTTCCCAGATGTTGTACAGTATGACAGGCCTGCCCCCAGCCCTCGGGCATTCCAAACCAGTCCCTGCATCTAACAGAGTTCGGATGTCTTCTTCACAAAAATGTTTGGGGACAGGACCAAGAAGCAGGAGACCACTCACACACAGGTATGCCCCCACCTCACCTCCCACACTCCCCTGGAAGGTTTCCCAGCAGTAGGATAGGCGCAAAAGAATGTCAGAAATAGAATGAAAGTTACTCAGCCTTGACCTCTGTCTGCAGACCACTGAAAGAAAGAACGCTAACTAGAAACACGGGTCAAAGAAATTTTGTTTTCTCCACCAGTGAGGAACAATGCTCACTACTACCTTGAAATAGGATCTCTTTTTACACAAAGGAGCTCAGAGTAACACATGTGTGCTATCTGATGCATCCTCTTATCTGCCGTGAACAGTTAGATACAGATATGATCCTTCCCCTTAGCACTGAGGCAGAATATTTAAGAATTTGCCTGCAAACCGTGTCCCTATCAGGCAATAACAGGATGGCATACAGAACGTTATATACAGCAAAACTTCCAAATATGCAGAACCATGCTAGTCTGTAAGCTCACCACCTAAGTTATAGGTAAGTGACCTAGACCACAAACGTAAGTTTCCCCCCCTAAAAAGCATCCTGAAGCCTGAAACAGGGGCCCTTCTAACAAAGCTAGGATTCACTTTTTTTTTAAATGGAGAAGAAACATCTAGTTGGTTGGTTCGAGCGCCCTCATGTGTCTCTACAGAGTAATGTCATTTTAGGTCTTGGAAAGGGCTATTCGTAATGGCAGATATAATGACACACGCATCATGTCCTCTTCGAATTTGTTTCAGGAGCCTTGTGTGAAACTGAAGGTGTCCAGGCTGCCCTAAGACTATGAATTTGTCCTCCCTGTTGTAAAGTGACATCAGAACTTACACCTGAAGGCATGCGAAACCAGTGTTCACAGGAGTGGAGGCTAATTTCAACTTGCCTGTTCTGGTTTAAACATGTTAAGTCATCCTGTCTTTTTATTTTTCCCTCCTTCCCCACGCCCACCCCAAGGGGCAAAGCTCTAAGCATGTATACCAACCCCCTCCACTGCAGTGGTCACACAACTGAAGGAGCCAAACTACGTCTATAATAAGCAAATCTCAGGAGACCTGGCTCCCCCATCCACTCTACGACCACAGGTAAGCCATTCTTCTCTCCCTCTGGGTCCTGGCTCTTTCTGCAGGAAGAGAGGGTAGCCGTTCTTCTCTCACAGATAAGAAGCATCTGGAGCAATGCCTGGCATAGAGTAGATAGACACCCAGTAAATGTTAATTGAATCCAAACCTGTAAACTCTATTCCAACCCTCTTGCTGTATTATATTTCCAGAAAACAGATATGCTTCCTCAAATACAACATTCATGCGTTTAGAAGTAGCTTGGGAATTCATGGAGCACAGGAAAAGGTCAAACATTTCTCTGCATTTCTCACAACACCTGACCTCATGCCAGGCACAGAGTAACCCTCCATAAACCAGTGGGGGTGGGGGGTAGAGGGTGGGGAGTGTTTGCCCTCTTAATATATTCTTTCACTTTCTTTCTTTGGCAGAGTTTAAAGCCATCAAAGACAAATAAAAAGGCAAAGACTCACTCAGGAGTTTGAGACTGTGCACACAGAAAACGTGGTCTCTTTATATGAAGACAAAAATAAAAACGTGTCCCCTCAAGTTTCTCCTTTCCCCTTCCACCTTAGTTTGAGGTTAGGAAGGCATGACTCAACATTGAGCCCAGAATTCCCAAACAAGAATGACAATGACACTCCAACCTTGATCATGATGTCAGTTCAACCTAGATGGGTCTTGTACTCTGGGTAACAACAAAAGGAACATTTACCAAGAAATGATGCTTCTGGGCTCCTCTCACCAAAAAGGCAAAGAGCCGTTCACTGCCTAGCTTTAAGCTAGCCAAATCCAACAAAGCCCCAGAGATTGTTGGCTTAATCTTTCACTGAACTCATGCCAGCCCTGCACGGGTACAGCCAGGGCATCATCACCCAGCCTTAGGTGTTGGCAGCTTCTCCCACCCACTTCTTTGCACTTTCCCTGCTCCGGGGAGATGGCAAAAGCTCCCCTCCCCTCCCACCCACTGCACCTGGGGGCACCTCCAACTCGTGTAGACAGGCTTGGGAAGGTTTCTTATCTTTCTGAAGCCCAGTTAAGTCATTCTGTTAGGTAAGTCTACTACCTTAACAGAATGCCAGAAAGTGGCTGCCTGTTGGAAAAGCTAGATAGTCTTGTCAGCTAAAAATGATAACCAATAAATGGGGAACGAATGTACATGATCTCCATTATCATTAAACTGGGAGACAGGTTTTTTTCCAATGGAGTTCTTAGGTTAACTGAAAGTTTCCATTTTATTTAAAATATCTCTCATATTTTTCTTCTGTCCCTTTCCTACTGCGACCATCGTCCAGGACCTCATCCACACAGACTGGTATTACTACCTAGTCTTACAACCTTTATTCTTTTCTTCCTCCAAACCATCATAAGTATGATGGAAAGATCTTCCCCCAAACACTAATATCAACACATCATTTAACAATTCCTACTCAAGAACCCTGAATGACCCCTGTGGCTTGCAGGATAAGATTTAAACTCTGAAATCTGATATTCAAAATCCTCTATCTTCCCTCATATCCCCCAGAAGAAGTTACAGAGGAACTGGACATCACCTGCAGAGTTCCCAAGACACTTCTACCTTTGCTATATAAAGTTCAAGACAAAAGCACAGTAACAGTGGACATTCAAATATCCTTGAACTCCTGGGAAGAAACTTGACATTGGGTGTTTCTATTTAGTTCTACTTCAGCTCTGTCCTTTGAGGTCCTCAAATGTATTATACTAACGCTCACATTAGTTATATGCAAACCAAAATAGCTGACCACTGTTACATTTCTTCAGATGACAGCTTATCTGTCATTGTGAGATACTTTGCACACCCAGCAAGGAACATCCAGACACATGACAGTAAGGGAGCAAAACAAAGAGGAACAATAAATCAACATCAGAGAAAACACAAAGCACTTCCTTACACTTATTGGGACACTGTGTTCTGCTGGAAGCACCAGAGAAAAAGAATGTGGATGATGGGAAGTACACCATCATCATCCCCAACATGGGGAAAGTCCAACAAGAGAAACCAACAGCACTACATTTAACAATGAAGAATGGCTAAGGAGGTAGCCAATGCTGAGGAACAGAAATCAAGATCCTTGGGGAGAAGATGCATGTATCTGTCCTCTTGTCCTCCTTCTAGAACAGAACACTGAACTATACATTGCCAGACATCTATCAGTCTTGCCTGAAGCAATAAAAGCAACCTCTCAACTTTCCAGAACACAAACTTAAAAAAAAAAAAAATGAAATATCATAGCGTTTGCCTAAATTCTTGAAAAGCAATAACAGCAATTCACATCTTTTCCTCCCTGATCCTTCCCTGAAGATCCTTCCATGAAGCCTTCCCCACACCCCTAGCCAGTGTTGACCATGGCCTTCTCTAACCATGCAAGGTCCTGACATCTGATCCTTCAGGAAACATGACTGAGGCTGACCATCTTCCCAACTTGACTTTCCAAGCTCCTCCATGACAGGAACCATTACTTTTCATTCTTCTCTTTTTATCCCTCCCTATTCATCCCCTAGCACCCAACCCAGATGATACGCATACTTGAGGAATACCAATCACGTCAGTTAATATAAATTGATATGTACTTATTATTTCATGGAAATTTGCACATTTCTTTCTTTTCCATAGATGTTTCCTTTGTCCTTTATTTCCTCTGTTCTTTTTCTATTAGGTTGGTGCAAAAGTAATTGTAGTTTTTGCAATTATTTTTAACCTTTTAAACCGCAATTACTTTTGCGCCAACCCAATAGCAAACTTCATGCTTTCCAAACAACATTTATTTTCAAAGGGGGCCTGTCATCACTCAGCAAGTCCACTCCTCACACACATATACAGCTGATTCTTGGTTTGTGGCTAATGGAGTTGTCACTCTTTCTTCAACGTTTGTCTGAAGATTTTAGGATTTAAACAGAAACCACTGGCTGCCTCTGTTTCTTTGTAAGATCATCCTATCTGTGTTTATATGAATCTCCAATGACCCTTTCTCATTTACCTCCTGCAATTTTTAAGGTTCTTTTTTTTTTTTTTCCTCTTAATCCTTTCATTTCACCCCAGCCCTTAATGACCACCTCTCCACCCTGATAAGTCCTCTCCTGGAATATTACCCTCCTTCACAAATTGGGGACAAGCCTCAGTGTTGCCTAGTCAACTTATAAGAAAATACGAGCATCTACACTAGGCATAATCTGAAATTTTCCCAGTAAGTCTAGAACTTATCAGTCTCCTCTCCTACACATTCTGGGCTTTTCCTACTTCTCTTTCCAGTCCTGTGGGCCCCTCCTCTCCCCTGCCCCCCAAGAAATGAACTGGTTTCCCTAGCAGGTTTAGCCTTGCTTTGACCAGCTTATTGTTTCAATGTGATTATGAAGTTGCTGGGCTTGAATGCGCAGTTTATGAATTTCCAGGCATTTATGATGTCTCCCTGTTGAGTGCAGTGTGTGCGGGGCTGCACATGTGTCCCTATGGTAGCTAACACTCCTGGACTTTGCAACCCTGCTGGTGCCTAAAAAGATGGAGTCAAGGTTCATTTGTGTTACCAGAGAATCACAGTGTGAGAGGACTAAGGAATGCTAGACTCCAACCTTGATATTTCACAGCTTTCAAAACAAAGGTAGAGCGAGGTAAAAGGACTGGACCAGGGCCACAGAGCTAAGCAACAGAGGAACTGGGGCCACAGCCCAAAGCTGCCCTGTCCCAGTCCATCAGGGCCCTTCTGCTCATACATGGCCCCTTTCAAGGGATCACATGTGTGAGAACTCAGGATGCCCACATCCAACCAAAATGCATCACAGACCCGTGAACGTGGATATGCTGAGGAGATGCTGAGGAGATGGGGAGGCACTGTGCCCGCCTGTAGCTTACAACACAGACAATGTGCTGTTAAAATTAGGGTCAAACTGCTCTAATGAGGTTGAATTCTAATGCGAAGAGACCACACTATCCATCCTGCCAATGCTGCTGCCCATTCCCTGCCCTCTAGCTCATTTTGTAAAAAGATGGATAGCTTCCCAAAGCACCTCGTGGAGATTGTCATATGATTTTCCTTTCGTTCCATCGATGCAAAGTTATCCTTTAATTCTGTGAAAAAATGGCTTTTTCACACATCTATGCACACACAGTCACACACACATATGAAACATTGGCAGCAGGTACTTTTAATTTGCTGGAAAATATTTCTAAGAAGTCAAACAGCTCCAGCCCAATGAGTGCGCCCTCTGATTGGCTACCCAGACCAGTTGAGGGACCTGATTGGTCCCTGATCCTAAGGACCGATAAGAAGGCTATAAAACCCCTGGGTGCAGCTCTTGGGCCCCCAGTTTGCAAAAGCAAGAGGTGCAAGAAGCAGCGACTGCAGCAGCATAAGCAGCAGCAGTAGCAACAGCAGCAACAGTGTCAGCCAGAGCAGCAGCAGCAGCAGCAGCAAATCCTCAGCAAATCCTCACCTAGGCTTTCAGTGTATCCAGATCCACATCTTCCCTCAAGCCGGGAGAGGGAAAGAGAAAAGGGGGGAGGAAACAGAAAACCCCGACAACTTAGCGGAAACTTCTCAGAGAATGCTCCAAAACTCAGCCGTGCTCCTGGTGCTGGTGATCAGTGCTTCTGCGACCCATGAGGCGGAGCAGAATGATTCTGTGAGCCCCAGGAAACCCCGGGTGGCAGCTCAGAACTCAGGTAAGCGGCAAACCCAGGACCGGTTTCTCCCCCCAAAGAGCTGTCCTCATTTGCCTCTCGCTTTTGCAACTGTGTCTGTGACGGCTGATCTTGATAATAAATGTGCTTCATGCCTGATGGCAATAAACTGCCAGTGTAATCCAATAGCCTTAGGAAGGGGAGCTCCTTTGTTTAATAAATTGCACGCAACTAACGAAGACGCTGGGCGCTCTGCTGAGGGTATTTCATTGCATAAGCCTAGCCTGATTGCCTGAAATCTGGCACGTACCCTCTTGGGGGGGGAGGGGCGGGGAGAAGGCTTGAATGTTGGCATGCTTCAAAGCGCTCTCTATACTTTCTAGAAGCTGAAGCTTGATCGTAAGGTGAGACATTATTTGGCTGATGCCGTCCCTCTTCCTTCACCCTTAAGACTTGACTTCCCCACCCCTTCAGAGAACACACCGAAAGCACCCTCTGCAGACTGATTTACGGAACCATAGCCCTCAAGTCTCACAAATCCAGGACAGATTCAGAGAAAACCCTACACATCCCACCCCCACCACTGCTCCTTCTCTTCCATCCAGCTTTCTCTCCGGCTCCATTCAGTCGCCCAATGCAGCCCGTGGCTAGAGAGCCCCTTGAAAAGGAGTATTTGTGAAACGTAGCAGCTGTTTCTGCAAGGGGAAGGTCTCACTCCAGTCCTGACTCCTGGAGCAGTTAATTGTGTATAAGCTTAGCCTCTAAAGGAAAAGAATCCTGAGGAAGCCAGCACTGACACCTCTGCCTTTTGACTTTGCTTGTCCCCTTTGCTCCTCTCCCATTGCTGCCCTGGCTCCCCCAACTGTCAGCAAAGATGGGATCGCAGGTGTCCAAATGCTGCAGACCATGCTTCCCTCGGAAGAGTAGGTCCCTGCCAAGAGAAGGGCTTTGCTTCACTTCCTTTGGTACTTAGTTGCTATAGAGATGCAGTGATTCACAATTCGAGCTTGCCTAAAACAATAGCAACCCTAATGCATATTAAAACTGCTTAAAGCAAAGTTATAATTTGAACCCGTGGAAATATATAATTAGGGAAATGACTTGTAACATCCCAGAGGCTGCGGGTGGTGGGAGGGGGAGGGGAAGCCTAACCGAACCAGGCTTTTGATCTCAGAGGAGAATCCTATGGTATGAAGGCCGAAGCAGATCATTTTGTGTTGAGCTGCCTGCCAGGACACCCCCCGTCTGTAGGAGAGAAATTATTTTATGGGAGATCTTATCCAGAACGTAGAAAGCCTCATGCAAGTTCTTTGCGTTTTTCTTCCAGTCTTGCACAAGGGGTGTCTTGGCCTTATTATTCCACACCTGTGTTTCTCTTTTTTTTTTTTTTTTTTTTTTAAATGGCTTTTAATATGAGAGAGATTATGCATACCTCTAAGCACTGTCCTATGGTGGGGGGTTGGGGTGAAACATGAACGGATCAGATTCCTTTCTGCCAATATGAAGGTAAGTTAAAAGCCCTAATTCGGAAGGGACTCCTGGCAAATACTTCTCTGCCATTTAGACTAAAATTCCATCCTTATTACTCTGGAGTGCATTTTCAGGAGCCAAATGGACTCCTTCACCTTTCCACCTCCTAAACCTGACCACCAGCCACTGCTTTTGCTAGCCCATGCTTTCAGGCTCTAAGTGACGCCCTTTGGCTCTGCAGAGCTGCTTCAAGCACTGTGCATTCCAAGGACTCCAATCTTACTCTCCAGCCCCCCAAACTGTGTGGTAATGGTGAGACCAAGAGCCTGTATCTCAGAGGAGAAATGCATTCTCTCTGATCCATGTGCTCTGGCTCTTATAAGCCAAAGGGATCTGCCCGTCCCCTCGCTTTCTCTACTCCCCTCTGAATGGGTCTATTTACTGACCCCATCACAGACTTCTAGGTTAAGTTCTTCTGACCCCATGTCCTTGAATTTTGCCACCACACCTTGATCCTTTGGAACCAACCACCCTCACTATCTGACCTAGATTGGATGGACTTGTCTCTTTCAGCTGAAGTGGTTCGCTGCCTCAACAGTGCTCTGCAGGTTGGCTGTGGGGCTTTTGCATGCCTGGAAAACTCCACCTGTGACACAGATGGGATGTACGACATCTGTAAATCCTTCTTGTACAGCGCTGCTAAATTTGACACTCAGGTAATAAGACCTTGACCCTGACTCCCACTGGCTGCTTGTCTTTAATGTTGTGTTAGACTATCATCGTTCTGAGGAACCAGTCTTGTAGGGAACCAGCTCTCCTCATCATCCCCATTCTAAATTCTCATCTCCAATGTTTGTACACGTACACACACACACACATACACTTTTGGCCTGGAAATAGATTCTGTATAAGATACTCCTCACCCACTCGAAGGTAAAATTGTAACATGCTGCTGACAGAGGCTGTCTTGTAAGGGAGGAGTGATGAGCAGAAAATCTTTGCCTCTTCAAGGAGAAATAAAAATGTTCTTCTAGCAAAGAAGTTACTCTCACTGTTATGACCTAGCCTACTAGCTTGTGGTTTGAGTTATCAAAATCGCAATCCCAAGAACACAAAGCCACATTTTGACTATTTTTAAGCTGCAGGGTGGTTGATTAAGGTTCACCTCTTTTTTCTTTTGTCCCATTTCATTTCTGTGGAGCTTGGTTCTTACGGTAATCTTAGGGAGTAGGGACATTTTTTATCCCGGCCACAGCATACAATTTTCTCATTGCAAGGATATGCAGATGGCCATGATACAGTGCCAAGAGGCCCCTTAAGTTCCACACATTGTATGCCCTGTCCTCTCTTGTCAGCTTGAACTGAAGCTTTTCCTCCTACCCCCTTCCTTGGCAGGGAAAAGCATTTGTCAAAGAGAGTTTGAAGTGCATCGCCAATGGGGTCACCGCCAAGGTCTTCCTCGCCATTCGGCGGTGCTCCACTTTCCAGAGGATGATTGCCGAAGTGCAGGAAGAGTGCTACAGCAAGCTGAATGTGTGCAGCATCGCCAAGCGGAACCCCGAAGCCATCACAGAAGTCGTCCAGCTCCCCAATCACTTCTCCAACAGGTACGAAACAAGTCCACTTTTTTGCAATTAGGGTGGAGTGAGGAGTGGTTGGCTGACAGAGCCAGAAACAGAAAGGGGGCAAAATTGCCACAGTCATGCTCTTATTTTAGCTTGCAGTCTTCCCAGCTTTTGTAGGGAAAATGTTTGTGATTGGTTGTGACAGCTTCAGCAGGCTGGGATTTTTTTTTTTCGTTCCCCCACTGTTACAGGAAAAGTCTCCCCAAGCAGCTAATAGAAAGCTTCACTTGCAGCATCCCCGGGTGCATTTTCATTGTCACTGTCTTGCCATAAGCCTGAAGGGAATTGTGAAGTCTATGGAAACAAGCTTTTGAGACATCAAATTTAGCAGAATGACTATGCACAATACAACAGGCCGTTATAAAAACCCTGATCAAAGGTTATAGAGCAGTCTTTTAAATCTGCATGGATTTTGAGACAGCCCCAAGCCCAATCAGATATTTCACTAGGTAGCCCAGAGCAAGCCATCTCACTTCACTGGGACTCACATTTCCTTTGCAAAAAGTGAAATGGCTAGACTAGAAGATGCCCATATTCTCTTCCAGGCCAATGTTATCCCATTCCTCTACTCCTAGATTTCCTGGAATGAGGTTCTGGTGACAGCCCAGATCACATTCTCATCTTAGTAATCTAATGCCACCCAAAGCCATTGAGCTGGTAATATCTGAGCATCATGCCTTATTGTGCCCCTGACTCAAGGTCTTCACCAGCCAGGAGTGGATACCTAACACATGAGAGGGCTGACATCCTTGTTCCATGACCTAGAAAGGTTCCCAGCAAGACCTGGGCTTCCCCATCTGTGACCAAGTTAAGAGAGGTGCTGATGGGGCTGGCATGGAGGTATGACCAAGGCAACGCAGACTTCAGCCTTCTGTGACACCCCACAGGCTAAAACTTGACTCTCAATCCTTAAATGCTGCGATTCGTTGACTCTCCAGCCAAAGCTGGACATATTCACAAAGATCAGTCCTATTCATGTTACTCTGACCACCTGGGAGCTAATGCAGACTTGCCTGATTAATTTCCTAACCAGATGCAGCCACCCTTCTTCAGATAGTGGCTACAGCCTTGTCCTTCTGGGGTTTCCCAGTGATTCAGGCAGGTACATAAAGGCAACTGGGAAACGGGAAAAGTAGCTCCTCCTTAGAGAAAGGTTAAGACCCCTGACATTAAAATTTTGTACAAGTTCTGATTCACTCTTAACTGTAGGTCTGTCTTCAGAACCTGGTGTCAATTTATGAACATCATTTGTTCGGTCCTTGGAAGCCACTTTGTCATAGGTCCTAACTGATTTACTCAGAACAGGAAAATCAAATCCAGCATTTATCTCAAATGGCCTATCCCTTTGTATTGACCTTGGTCTTAACATTTTCCTAGGAAGATTCTTATTACATCTGGCGAGAAAAAGAACCTGGCTAATTGTTGGAGACCCTTTACCACAAGGAAGAGAAATAAAGAATTCTTAGTCTGACAGGGGCTAGGACAAAGGATGTATTAGTGTGGTAGCTGGAGGGCAAAGGGTATGTTAGTTAAGCAATTATTATAAGTTTAGACCTTTAAGGAGCCTGTCACAATTCATGATCTGTAATATGGCATGTAACCAACCAATTTTGAGGCAATACTCATCATCTCTCTATTTCAACTGAGGTAGCATCTTCCATTATGAAGAGAGATGTCTTATGGAAAGGATGACAGATTCTGGACTCGGTGAGCCGAACTGTGTAAGAAGAGACTAGTAATAGTTCTAATCAGGCCATTATTCCTTTTAATAGGTGCCTTCTTCTCACCTCCATAAAATGATCGCAAAGAATTTTGTTATCTCCTTCTTTCATCGTAGGGGAATCACATGTATTAGGAAAGTGGGGGGAAAATGGCCACCCCTTGAAGACCAGAACCTTCCATGCAACTCTTACCTTTCTCCAATTATTTCACTTCAACTAGCTAATATTATTCCTGCTGAGAACTGTAGAGGTTTCCGGTTCCATTCTGGGCTTGATTTGCTCTATTTAAGCTCCTCATTCTCCTGAAACATCCTGCTTTCCCAGCCTCTGTCCCACCATAGATTCACGCTAACTTGTGCCAATTGGCACAGAATTGTGAAAGGAAGTAGTTACAGGTTCATTCCACCTTCCTGTGACTTATCTAGCCTGAGATTTGGGCCTGGGAGAATCCAAAAGACTGGACCAGGAGCCAGGACAGGGAAGTTTTCCATGAGAGAAATGCACTTAGAAGTGGCAGGATAGCTGGAGTGTTCCCCTGGCTGAATTTGCAAACTAATCTTTCAATCATGAGGGAAGGAGGCAAAATTGATCCGGCAGGCTGGACAGTTATGGGGCTTGGGAAGGAATCTGACCAACCCAGATCCAGAATGGGAAAACTGACAAAACTTCCAGCTCTCTAGGGCATGGATAGGGAACAGGAAACAGAAGAATAATATTGATCAAGGGAAACAAAGGACTATTTATAAACCCTCACACAGTATGTTCCTAGGCAGTATGTGTGTATTTGGGTAAGCATGGCTGAAACAGTAGCTATGGAGAATATCTGATCTTATTCTTTTCCAAGGAAAAAAAAGGCAGTAATGGAATTTCCAAACTGGGAAAGAAGAAAGATGCTTTATAAGGTCCTTCCAGGCTGGGGGATCAAAACGCTTAGTTCACCAAGTCTTTGCAACAGATCCCCACCTTCATAAAGATGAAGACAGAAATCTTAAATCTTAAGGCCCATCGTGTAAAGGATGGGACTTAAGCAGAGCTGCACTATTTTTTTGTTAAATTGAGAAGGGACATATGTATCAAATCCCTACGAACACAGAATGTATAGGTGACCATAGAGGTTATCTAAACTAACTGCCGCATTTTACTGATTAAAGAACAAAGGCCCAGAGAGGGTGCGACCTGCTGAAGGTCACACAGTTGGTAAATGACAGAGTTGAGCCTAGAACTCGCATGGCCTCAAGCCAAGCTATTTGATTTCTACTTCAAAAATGGCAGCCAATAAAACCTGCAGGATAATCCAAAAATAGAATACCAACCAAGCAGAATTGAATAAATGTGCCCCAGGGTGATCAACAATTAGATTTGTGTAAATCCTCTCCTCAAAGAGAAGGCACATCTTACCAATAGCTATAGGAACATCAAGACTTGGTACCAGATGGTGCTCAATAAATATGTGACAATTGCTAAGTCATCTTTTACTGGAGATCTAATCTCGTAAATAATCTCAGTGACTTATATATAGGAAAAATCTGTCTCATTAACTCACACAATCCCAGAGGTCAATGCCATATTCCATCCCTTAATGGAGATGCACAGAATTAGCTCACTGCTTGCTCTGGCAAATGGTATTGACATCAAGGCAGCCTGTCAGGTTTTCTACTTGGAGGAGCTGCTGATGGAGCCATGAATGTTTTCTATTCCAAGGAGCTCTCTTGGCCTACCCTTGTTGAGTTACCAAAGCTCCATGAGAGAAACTAAGGGTAGGTTTGGGTTTAGTCACTAAGAGCAGGATGGCAAGGTACCAAGAAACACCAAGAACAGATATCCTATCTAGGCCAGAAGAGACAGCCAACAGTAAAGGTGGGAGCCCTCTGGGAAAGAAAGTAGGCCCTCCCTTGGACAGAGTGGGCCAGAGGGACACACCTGGCCTTAAAGAGTTATGGCCAGCTACAGAAGCTGAGTTACCTTACTGGCGTTAGACTTCTTCACCCAGGCAAGAGCTTTCAATGTTGATTTAAGGAAAGACTATCTTCTCCAGCCCATATGGGAGGTCATCTGGTATAAATAGTTCTTTCTAGAGGTGGAAGTGTTAACTTCTAAGTTATAAAGTCCTACTGGAGAGGGGAGGGAGGGTCAAAAACCTTATTCTCTAGGATCTAATCACCCTGTGAACTGGATACAGAGATTCAGGGGACCCATGACCTAGCAGAATCCACAAGTAAAGAGATGCCTGGGGATCGATGTGGGTGTGTAGACTTCTGAAGCCGTTGGTACAAGTAGCTTATTCTCAGTTTTTCCAAAACCATTTTTCTCCCTACTTCCCTATCCAAGAGAGATCTGCTTTGACTCATGTGCTTTATAATTCCAAGGGGTTGGAAAATGTGTTTCTCTGCCAAAGAATCCCAATTTTAACAACAGCTGGATATAAAACCCCCCATCCTCGTGGGAGAGATGGAGCCAAGGCTATGTCTGAGACCCAGACAGGCCACTGGTCTTTCAGTCCCCAAATTCATTCTGCTCACTCACAGAAGGGTGACTGCTTTGCTTCATTACCCACGTTCCACACTATTTACTGTACATCCTTGAAAGGACCTCTCTGGGGGGTTAAGTTATTCTGGAAAGATGTTTGATCCTGTGCTCTGGGAGGTGAGTTAAAAATAAATAGGTTTCTTTTCACGGATGATCTTATGGCCCTGTCGATCCCCAGGCTCCTCTGAGGAAAGGGTCTCTCCACATAAATACTGCAGAAAACTGTCCTCAGGAGAGTCTCTTAATAGTGAACACAGAGATAATGGCTTTTCACAACAGTCACCACCTCAAAATGGAGCAAACGCATCCCTACTCAAATCAGAAAATACCTGAACTGTCCTCCCAAAGAACAGGACAAATAACTTCTATGTATAAATATTAGACAGTTTAATCCTTTCTGAGCCATAACACTTATCTGCAGTGTTTTGGATGTTTAAAGGATTTGCACCAAACATGAAGGTAGTTCATACAAAACACAAGGGTTTTTTTGTAATCCCACACCTACAGATAATTCTTCTGATGGGAATCATGACTTGTGGGAGAGAATTCTATTTTTAAAGCTTCATTTCCCCTGTGGCCACAAAATAAGTCAACAGTGAATGGGTGATATTCCCCTATGATACTAGCACATGAGGGATACAAAGAATAAGGACACAAATCCTGCCTTCAATAAGTTTAGCGTCTAGTTCAGGAAAACAAAACCATCACTAACCACCGAATGCTGTCCTATGTGATGCTAACCAAATATCTATAAAATGTCCAAAAAAAGGAAGAGGCCAGAAAAAGCTAGAGCAGTGAGAGGCTTCCTGGAATTACTGAGGCATGAACCATTAAAGACCATGAATTGTTCCATGTAATATCCTCATTGCCTGGCATTTGGCCTTCTCACTACACTATATCTTTGGAGTATATTGACCCTGAAGACAGGAGATTCCTTTACAAATAGATGTTTAGTCAGAATATGTACTCATATGCATGGATACCTACACACACATAGCACCAAGAAAAAGGAAAGTTGCACAGAGGCATCAAAATAACTGCAAATCTATGTGCAATAACTATTATTATAAGTCTCAAGTGTTGGGCTCACGCCATGATATTTGACTAAGTCCCGCTTCTGTTACTAACCCATTGTATGACCTTAGAAAAGTCACCTCAGCTGTCCCACCTTAGTTTCTCCTCTATAAAATGAGATGCCGAAATAGTCATTAAACGGTCTCTGCAATTTCATCTAGCTCTATGATTCTGTTTCTAGAACTTTTACACATCACTGTCAGCCTACCACCCAAAGTAGATCCCATGAGCTCTAAACACGAAGGCAGACCTGTCTTGCATTGTGTGCTAAATCCTGGAAGCGTGCGTGCTCAAACGAAGAAGACACTGCAGGAAGGCTAGAAGCCAAAGCAACTGTCAGCTGATGAACTCTGGGTTTGCACAGTCTGGCCATTCGGGACCAGTGTTGGCTGGAGCCCCAAAGAAAGCCCGCTCTGGCTTTGTTCTCACTGAATGACTGTCTCACGTGTTCTCTTTCTCAATGCAGATACTATAACAGACTTGTCCGAAGCCTACTGGAATGTGACGGCGACACCGTCAGCACCATCAGAGACAGCCTGATGGAGAAAATTGGGCCCAACATGGCCAGCCTCTTCCACATCCTGCAGACAGATCACTGTGCCCAAACACACCCTCGAGCTGACTTCAACAGGAGGCGCACCAGTGAGCCACAGAAGCTGAAAGTCCTCCTCAGGAACCTCCGAGGTGAGGTGGCCTCTCCCACCCACATGAAACGCACCACACAAGAGAGTGCGTAACCGGGGAGAGGTGTTCACAACCTCACCAAACTAGTATCATTTAAGGGTATTCACCCACCAACTTTGAGTGTACTGTGCCTGGTTTGATTTTTTTTTTTTTTTTTTAAGTAGTTTCTATCCCCCCCTTAAAGAAAATTGCATGAAACTAGGCTTCTGTAATCAATAACCCAACATTCCACGATGGCAGTATTCCCACAAACAGAACATGTGTGTCTTTCTGCCTCTCCTCAGGAGAAAGGACCCTCTTTTATCACTTTCCTCTCCCATGTCTTTTCCCAGCTCCCCTCAAAACTACTCTCAAAGATAAAACATTCATGTAATTCCCCAGTCATTGTAATTTGAAGAGCCCTTTAGAATGGTTGCCCCCAGTAGAGTTAGCTGATAAGAAGCAACTTAATTTAAATGCATGTCTTAAATGCTCATAAAGATGTTAAATGGAATTCGTGTTATGAATCTGTGCTGGCCATGGACGAATATGAATGTCATGTTTGAATTCTTGATCTCTCATGAGCCAATGTCTTATGGTCTTGATCCTCCAATGTCTCATTTCCTTTCCAACACATTTACCAAATTGCTCAAGCCTGGCTCTCCAACCAGACTTTGAGCCTGCCTCTTCTTGCATCTAATGAAAAACAAAAAGCTAACATCTTTATGTACTGTAACTGCTCAGAGCTTTAAAAGTTATCTTTAACAATTGTCTTAAAACCAGAGAATCTTAAGGTCTAACTGTGGAATATAAATAGCTGAAAACTAATGTACTGTACATAAATTTCCAGAGGACTCTGCTTAAACAAAGCAGTATATAATAACTTTATTGCATATAGATTTAGTTTTGTAACTTAGCTTTATTTTTCTTTTCCTGGGAATGGAATAACTATCTCACTTCCAGATATCCACATAAATGCTCCTTGTGGCCTTTTTTATAACTAAGGGGGTAGAAGTAGTTTTCGTCAACATCAAAACTTAAGATGGGCCTGTATGAGATAGGAAACACCAACAGGTTTATCTGAAGGACCCCAGGTTACGATTTTAATCTCCCAGCCCACCTCAACCCAGAGGCGACTCTGACTTAGACCTATCCTGAAACAGTTCTGTCACATCCAACTGGAAATGACAGGAACCAAAAAGAGCATCCCTTTGGCTTGTACCACTTAGAGTGTGATAAGGCCGATTACACCTTGGGAAGTGGCAGTTCTTGACTCACCACCTTTCTTCGGTGCTTGGTACACCTGCAAACGGATGATGGGTGGGAGAGTTTCATGAAATCAATCAGGAATGAGTCAATCAGCCTTTGGGTCTTTAGTTCAGGGGACTTGGGGCTGAGGGGGTATAAACAACCCTGGGATGTCCAGCCTTAATAGACTTCTCTTACATTTTTGTCCTGTAGCACGCTGCCTGCCAAAGTAGTCCTGGCAGCTGGGCCATCTCTGTAGGATTGCAAAAAAAAAAAAAAGAAAAAAAAAAAAAGAATGAGGGAAAAAAGTGCTGGTGGTTTGATCATTTCTGCCGTGATGTTTACAAGATGGCGACCACCAAAGCCAAACGATTAACCTATCTATGAACAACAGTAGTTTCTCAGGGTCACTGTCCTTGAACCCAACAGTCCCTTATGAGCGTCACTGCCCACCAAAGGTCAATGTTGAGAAAGGAGGAGGGAGGAGGGGTAGGACTGTAGGGGCCACTCCAAACTTGCTCAAGTAGAAACTATTGGTGCTTGACTCCCACCAGGCTAAACTCAAGATTTGACCAAATCGAGTGATAGGGATCCTGGTGGGAGGAGGGAGGGCACATCTCCAGAAAAATGAAAAGCAATACAACTTTACCATAAAGCCTTTAAAACCAGTAACGTGCTGCTCAAGGACCAAGAGCGATTGCAGCAGACCCAGCAGCAGCAGCACAAGCATTGCTGCCTTTGTCCCCACACAGCCTCTAAGCGTGCTGACATCAGATTGTTAAGAGCATTTTTATACTCAGAACTGTCCTATCCCCAGGTCCCCAAACATATGGACACTGCCTTAGCCTCTTGGAAATCAGGTAGACCATACTCTAAGTTGACTCTCTCCCTCCCTCCCTCCCCCACCAGGCAAGGCTGAATTCCCCGAACCAGAAAAGCTATTAAAGTGTGTGTGTTGTGTCCATTTCGCAAAACCCACAAAACCAGGACCCCAATGCGACAAGTCGTTCATGAGTATTCCTAGCAAAATTCTCTCTTAGTTTAGTCCAGTAGATTCTCTTTTTTTGCTGTGACCTCTTCACATCGTGGTACCCCCCTTTTCTCCCCACAATGATATTTATATATGTATCTGTAATACATATATCTACACATACGGAAAGAAGCAGTTCTCACAATGTTGCTAGTTTTTTGCTTCTCTTTCCCCATCCCACTCCCCCAACTCCCTCAAACTTCCAAAGCTTCGTCTTATGTTTCCTGCACAGAGTGATTCCAGCTGACCTAGAACAGTTTGCATGATTCTCCTATTGTGATTTGGTTGCACTTTAGACATGTTTGTGCCATTATATTTGCATTATGTATTTATAATTTAAATGATATTTAGGTTTTTGGCTGAGTACTGGAATAAACAGTGAGCATATCTGGTATATGTCATTATTTATTGTTAAATTACATTTTTAAGCTCCATGTGCATATAAAGGTTATGAAACATATCATGGTAATGACAGATGCAAGTTATTTTATTTGCTTATTTTTATAATTAAAGATGCCATAGCTTAATATGAAACCTTTGGTGAATTCCTTCTAAGATAAAAAATAATAATAAAGTGTTACGTTTTACTGGTTTTTTTTCCCCAATGTCTTTCATTGTTATTCTTTAAAAACTTCTTGAATGAGACTTTCTGAACATGAAGTTAATGGCTGATTAGTTTCTTTTAAATCACTAATTGACACTAATTTAGTGTCAGTATGTAAGTGAACATAGTTGAAAAATCAACATTTTCCAAATTTCTGTAAAACCATTTAGTGGCTCCCATTACCCTCATAGTAAAATTGCAACCCAAATTCATTACAAGCTCAGAAGAAGCTTTATGGTCTCTGCTCATTCTCAAGACTCACTTTTCCTCCAGTTTAATGAACTCTACACCCCAGCGGTGCAAGAGCTCTAGAAAGGATTCACGCTCTCACCTTGCAGAATTTTATTGATGCGCTTCTCACTTTCAAGAAGATCTTGTCCTTCACCCTTCACCTAGACCAGAAGCCCCTTTGCTTGTTCACCAACGTGTTCACAGCCCTGAAGCAGCACCCAACTTGCAGGATGTCCTCAATAATACTTTAAATGAATGAACAATTTAAAAAGAGTCGGAAGAGGGGACAATTGCATCAATGTGACAAGGGGGGGCAGATAGCTCTGTGATGAGATGGGTCCAGCTCTGGGTCTAACTTCTGGGATTTGAATTCTGGCTCTGCCACTTACTAACTGCATGTTGTCAGATGAGTTACTTAATCTCAAAATGCATCAATTTCTTCCCATAAAATGAGGATAGCGACAACTATCCATAAGGCTATTAGAAGGAGATAAAATAAGTGAAGTGCTTACATGCCCAATACACTGTAACGCTCAATATGTTTCAGCCATTATCATCATTACAAGTAAAAGGGTTGAGAGTAAAAGGAGGGAACTCCCCATCTCACAAAACAGGGGCAGGATTCATAGCAGAATGCCATTTAGCTGGGTCTTCAAAGATGACCACAAGTTCAGTCACAGAAAGAAGGGGGCTTCTATGGTATAGTTTTTTCAACGAGTGGTCTTAGTGTGTTTTTTAATTAGTGGATTTTTCTCATACTTTAGATTCAAATAGGGGACATTTTTCTCAGTATCATTCTTTTCTAGCTCCAAATTGCATTTTCCCAAGTTCAGATATGAACAGGACAGTTAATAAGCACTACAAGGGTTGTCACTGCAAGGCCAAAAATGTATTGCATTTGCTTTTCTCTGACCTGGCCAAGGAAAAAGAATATATTTATTTCATTACAATCCTTCATCCTCAGTCTTCTTCTGTCTATGTCTATCTATACAGAGAGGCTATATATTACACTATAGTATAGTGTTTAAGAACTTAGACCTGGGATTTCCATGAACTGAGGTCAAATCTTCATTCCTCGACTACCTCTGTGGCCTTGGGCCAAGTGTTTGATATCTTCACACATTAGTTTTTTTACCTATGAAGTTATTCTTATGAAATAGAGAATCCTACCTCCAGAGGAATTGTGAACATTAACTGAGTTCTATAGATAGCATTTAAAACAGTGTCTAGCAAATAGCAAGTGCCCCCAAAATAATATTTATTGAGCACTCAACAAATGTTAACTATTCCCATTTACATGGATACTATCGCCATCATTTAAATTCTATTTCCACCCATGACATGGGCCTTGAGGCACCATTTTGGATGAAGGTTCTTGTTCTTTTGTCATTTTAGATCACTAAACATTACTTTTTAATCAAGATTTTATGAATTTCATAAAATACTGCAAACTATCAAAAATGGCAAATATATGAACATCTGCATCCCATCACTAAGCTTAAAAAATGAAACAGCACAGATCTAAAAGTCTCTTTTGTGCACCTCCCTGAAATCATTCAAACATTAACAATCCATGACTCAGCTGTTTTTGAAAAGTCATGGCTGAAGCAGATAGAATTTCTCATATACTTTAATTTTGTTTAAATTTCTATCAGCCTTTCAAAACTGGGGTTAAAAAAAGATCATGGAATGGTCTGTAAATCTGGGATACAAGAGAAGAAAAAAGGTCAGGCCATCCCTCCATGGGACTTACACAAATACCATAAGAGCTATCAGTGTAGCTCCTGTATCAGTGCTTGTCTGATTTACCACGCACACAAATCACCTGAAAATCTCGGTGAAGCGATTTGGTACTTCTGGGTGAGGCCCAAGCGTCTGCATTTCAAACACACTCCCAGGTGATGCTGATGTTCTTGCTCCACAGAGGATGCTTTGAGTAGCAAAGCCCCCAACTGTTTCAACATGACTGAATCAGTTCCTCAATCCTAAAGACCTCCACACAGCGACTAAAAGGTTGGTCCTCAAGTGCAAGTATGATCATTTCATGTCCTTGCTTTAGTAGCCCCCCATTGCCTAGAAGATAAAAATCAAGCATCTCTACTTCAAATATAAGCCCCTCAAGATCTGGGCCCTTCTTTCCAGCATGCACCCTTGATTCTGTTAATGCTAACTTCTCATTTATCTCCAAAGACACCATGACCCTTTCTGCCTCATTACGTTAATATATCACCTTCACTCTATCATTGCTTCCAATGAATATTTTTCTGCCCAAACTTCTTTTCATTCACCAAAGTCCATGTCACCTGGGAAGCCTTCTCCAGCATTGCCAAGCTTTTAGCAGACTGCACTGCAGACTGCCTGCAAGGAGAGAGGACGTAGTCATCCTGATATCCCTGCGGCTTAACACAAAGCTAGCATGTGCTAAGCATTTGTACGTGGCGGGAGGGAGGGAGAGAGGGAGGTGAAAAAAATCTTTCCACCAACAAATAATCCATGACTTTTCCTCCAGGAGGATGCTGGGACCTTAGCAGCAATAACAGGGAATGCTAGAGAATGGAGGTTGCCATGGTGAGTAGAGAAACTAATCTATGAACCAGGAAGCAGCCCTTCACCACACACCAGGTCTGCCAACAGCCTTCCAGCCTCCAAAACGATGAGAAATTCTGTTGTTTATCAGCCACCCAGTCGTCTATGGTATTCTCTTATAGCAGCCCTAAGGGACTGAGACATAGGCTCTCTGGCTATAGCACTTTCCTCTTTTCTTTTCTTTTCTTGTCTAGCCCAAAAATACCTCGTAATGATTGTGACAGGCATTGCCTCTCCTTTATCAATGCTATTGGTAAGATGCTCATGATTTTCCTTGTCATTCTCAAGTCACATCATTAGTATGAACAGATTTAATGCCTATGGACATGCTTCATGCAGCACAAACTCTTCATCTTTCCTCAGCCGCACCCCATATGCACACCACATATGGCTGTACGTGGTTTACTCTGGCCATTGTCTGTGTCAGACCAATGAAATGTGTTAAATATTTCCCTTTTCTGAATCTGGTACAATTCGGAAATCTGAAATCCAAAATTCCTTCGAACTGCACCATCCCTTCCAACTCTCCTACTGATTTATTTGCACTATACCAGTTCTTTAACCTTACCCCCATCTCCAGGCCCTTCACCCCTCTACACTCTCCTGCTCTTTCAAATCCCCTCCTATCATCATCCTCTCCCTGCCCAGACTTGAACCCATGGTTAATCACTTCAACCATGCAATTGCATTGCCCTCAAAGAGTTTGCCCCATCAATCTTCTGTCATACTCAACTGGAAAAATCCCAACCCTGAGGTCTACCATCTCAGCTAGAGAAAGGAAATCATAAAGCCATGCCCAGATCTGGTGTCACTTAAAATGTGTCGGTTTCAAGCCCAACAGGACCCTCAGTGCTGCCTGGTGATCTTATCCAATCCTGTTCAGCTCCCTTTTCCACTCTCCATAGCAACAATGAAAACCTTCTCCCGTTTATTCAAACCTCCCACCCAGCCACCTCTCTAACACCCAGCAGAAAATCTTGCCCCCTGCTGCACAGACAAAATTAAAATCATCACATGGGAAATCCCTCAATTTTCTGCCACCATACCCATCCACACCTATCCTTTTTTATGTTTCCTGCCACAAAATGTACAGAATCTGTCTTCCTATCTCTGGATAATTGAATTCTCCTGAGTGCTAGATCCCAACCATGTCTACCCTAATGTGGGATCTCTGGCCTTCAGGAGGTCCTCTCTCTCCTCCATCAGCAGCCTCTCCCTCTCTGCTTCCTCTCAGAGCCATCTCGTGTTTCCACGACCACCCTATTTCTCTCTTCCCTTCACAATCAATCTTCCTTAACAAAATGTCTGCATTTATTTCCTTCATTTTCTCACCTTCTATTCACTCTTTTAATTCTTTATAATCTGGCTTCCACCTTCACTGAAATGACTCAAAACGAGACCAAAATACCTCTTGCTGCTAAATCCACAATCCTTATCTTATGTTGACTAATCTGCGCCATTTTGGCACTGATGAACATCTGTCCTCCTTAAAAGGCATTCCAGGACAATGCTTTCTCTGTCTATGAATACTCTCAGTCTCCACTTCCTTTCTCAATCCCTTAAAAATTGGAGTTTCTCAGCTTTCTGTCCTGGCCCCTCTTTTCTTCTCATTCTATATATTCTTCTTTGGAACTATCATCTACTCCCATATTTTATTAATAATTCCTGTGTATGTGTCAATAACTCCAATTCTGCATATTCCTTGAAAACTCTATTGAGCTTCAGATCCACATATCCAACTGGAAAATTCCACTCTGACACATGATAGTCACCAAGACCAAAACATATCCAAACCTGAATTCTCCAAACTCCTTCATCCTCATTGAACAACACCTGCACCCCACCCCCCACCCCCACTGAAATATGGGTACCAGTTGACTCCTCTGTCCCCACACCTCTCAGGAAATAATAACCATTGATTCCCCCCTTAATTACCTCTCTAATCTGTCCACTTATCCACATTCACATTGCTACTATCTTGATTTGAACACCATTCTCAAGAGCTTCCTAAATTCTCTCTCAGATTCCAGGAATGCTCTGCCTTTGCCCACAAATCCATTCCCTACTTTGGGGTCAGAAGACTTTCCAGAGACTACACCTGAGTCTGTCATTGCACTGCTTGAAAACCATCAATCGAAGCTCTAAAACATCAGGAAAAGATGCAGACTGTTTAGTATGTAATATAAGATGCTACATAATCTGGCCACTTCTTACTTTTCAGCCTCATCTCTTGCTAACCAATTCAACCACTGTCCTCCTTCTCTCACTGTGAGCTCTAGCCACGTATGCAGTATATGCAGTTCCATCCATGCATTTACTTTGCTTCCTTGACCTTTTCTATTACTACCGTATTAATAATACAAAAATACTTCATTAGTATTATTCTCTCTCTCTCTCTCTCTCTCTCTCTCTCTCTCTCTCTCTCACACACACACACACACACACACACACACACACACTTCCATGTCTGGTTAACAGCTATTCATCCTTTGGGACTCAGTGAAATTATCCCTTCCTCCAAGAAGTCTTCTATGACTACCTAAGACTAAGTTAGGTACTCTCTCTACTGCTTCCAAAGCTTCAGTGCTTACTTCTCTATTAGAGAATTAAATTGCCTATTGACTTGTTTTTCTTTCCTCACTAGACTATGTGTTCTTTGAGAGCATGTCAGTGTCTTTTTTCCAAAGTGTATGCCTATTATCTAGCACAGTGCCTGGCACATACTAGGTTCTCAATACTCGTTGGATTTAATTGAATGAGAATGTGACGTAGTTAAATTAATTAAAAGCTGGTCATTCGCTTTCCAGGTTTTGCTGGGGGACAACAGCAAGATACATGTGAGACACATAAATTGTTCTTAGCGTCTATAGGCACAAACATTCTGGTAGGAAAAGTGGCAAAGGAAATGAAAGCAAGTTCCAAAAGGACAAATACAATTGGCTATTGCAGATGAAAAAAGGTTCAGGATATGTACACTTTCGTCTATAAAACTGGAAGGTTTTTGTAAATAATATTTTCCAGTGTTGATCAGTGTTTTAAGAAAACAAAACTGTCAAATGCTACTGATAAGGATCAGTAAAATGGAGTACTTTTTTGGGGGAATATTCTATCAATACCTGTACAGTGTCTTAAAGCTTTACAAAGCCTTTAAACTAGTAATTCCACATATAGAAATGTAGTGTAATAAAATATCCATATGTAATATTTTACTATGGCGATATTTATCACAAAAACTTTTCTGTTACCACATAAACAAAAATAATCTATGTATATAGTAAGAGATGATTAAAGAAATTGTGGCGAAACCATATTCAGTCATTAAAAAGGATACACAGCATATTTATAGACATAGGAAAAGGTTTAAAATATATAATTGAAAAAAAAACTTAGCAAAATGTATGTACAATATGGTCTCATTTTTGTAAAAAATATACATATATGTATATGTACCCATATATATGTATATATAAGACTAAAAGGTTACATAACAAAATGTTGATAGTGCTTGTTTTTCTTTCAAAGTTACTTGCCATTAGGCTTTGGTTGGGGGAGGAGGTTTAAAATATTTTTATAAGTTACTGTTTTTATAATAAGATAAAAATAAAAATTTAAAGAATTAAAATTAAAAAGCAGACCTTAAACAAATAAGTCACTTATTACTGTAAAACTACTCTATTTTGACCTTAAAGGATTCAAAATATTGATACCATGTTCTCACCATATATATTTATATAAAATATAAAAGGCCTCATTAACATAGCAAACACCCTTGCTATAGTTGATTACCAGCTGTTCATATTTACATCCAACAAGTTTAATATTTAAGAGACATGTGTGTTTTAAGAAAACATCTGATTCACACAACTCAAGGTCAAGGCAATTCATACATCATGCAGCATCATTATCCTGCTAGGTGCCAGCTCCTACTAAATGCCAAGCTCTGTACTCGTCATGTCCAGGACTAATAACACCCTTCACCCGTACAAAACGGTAACAGTTCATAAGTTTTGCTCAACTTTTATAAGTGAAAAACACTTCTTACCAGGGTACAAAGACACGCTTCCTTTCCATATAATGATGAGGCCATCAGGATGGCACAGACTTAGAGCGGTTTTCCCTAATGGGAAAATAGATGCACACCCAATCTTTGCCCCGCACCCCACTCTCTCTTTGGCCCTGTGATCCAAGGAGCCCATGTGTGAGGTAGCTTGCTGACAGGTAGGTTCTGCCTGTGCTCAGGAACCAGAGCAAAACCAACTGCCCCGCTTTTGATCAAACACATTCCGAGTGTTCTCTATTCTATTGAATAACAAGCTGTTTTAATATTCTAATGAACTAAAATGACTTGCCTTGTTAGACTCTAGAGGGGAAAAAAAGCAGACCTGGAAGTGAAGTTTTACAGGACCCAAAGCCACTATCACAAGCTGTTAGAGAAACAAAGCATTGGGGTCTCCATCCCCCAAATCAGGACATGTGGTTTGACAGGTGAGTTATGAAGTCAGTGAAGAATGACACTGGGAATCTGCATATCTCATAAAATCTGGACTGTAATGTTGTCACACCCAAAAGGACTATTCATACCCCATCCCCACCCCATCCGTCTTTCAGGAACATTCAGTCTCTAACAACAAGAAATAAACTGGTAAGGCCAGCACTCAGTGCAAAGAAATGGAATTAGCACCAGCTTCTTTTCTGAGTCTCCTGCCAGCGGCAGCAGGGCCCACACCTCCAGTTCACCCCCTCGTCTTTCCTGCGTGAGCCCTGCTCTGCCAGCACACGCCCTTGGCCGCAGGCTCCAAGACTGTGGGGTTAGTGTATATAATCTTCTATCCAACTTCTTTTGAACCTTCTGACCCTTCTCGGCAGGTCCTGCTGGGTTCCAAAGAAGGCCAATCCTGACCATCCCTACTGTCTATTCCCTTCCCTAATTTACGACCCCCTTCCCTAGTTTTCCTGGAAGATCAACACATTATATAACTTAACAGCGTTTCTGAATCTTGTCTGAACAATGGCAGACTCATTATACTCAGATAGTGGAAACGATCTCCCTGTAAAATAAATTCATGGGGCCATTTAACAGAGTAGCTGCAGGGGCCTGGCTGAGATCCGGCATCTCCTGCTGCCAAAACCTAGTTTCCCTTTATCTTTCCTTTCGTTCCAGTTTCTTTCATTTAAGAGTAACATTCCCGGGCTTCTTGAAACAGGTGACTGTAGCTATGTTAATAAAGCCAGGTGTGACGGCATCTTCCATGACTTCAGCTCTCAAACAGTGGGGAGAAGAGGGAAAAGTTCTTTTAAATGACCACATCCTCTTAATAACATTCCAAGGGAAAGACCGCTTATCTTGATTTTAATTTTTCAGTCTCCTTTTATCTCTTCCTCTAAAAATATGGCTCAGAGAAAGATCACCCATGAAGCACTTATCAAAAAAGCATTACTGACATTTAGTGGGAGCCAGCTGGAGTATGGGGCAGATTAAGAGCAAGGATTGGAGGGGGGAAAGTGACAATGGGCCTGAGAATACACTTTATTCCTTGTAAGCCCAGACATAATTCGTAAACACAGACTTGAACAAATTCAAATTTTAAAGTTACTTGAGCAAACAAATCATGGCCTGCAATTCACCTCCCTTAGTTTCCTCTGAATAAAAAGCTAATCGAGCAAAATGCATAGGATAGACAAACGTAGGGAGAGAATGTCTAACTTACTTAGGAAATTAGATTGTTTTCATTCCCTGAAGAAGCTCTGATTTAAAACAGGTCATTCTTCCCTGTGCCTTTCACACTCAGTTGGTCAACATGACAACATTTCCCTTGACATGGAAGTCAGATGTCTAGCAACTTTCGTATTGGTCAGGGTGGCTCAGAGTGAATGATCCATGAACCACCTGTGTCAGAAGCACGCAGAGTTCTAGGAAGGTCTAGGCTGCACCCCTCTCCCTTAGCTACCTATCACCCTAGCCCCTTCTCTAACAAAACTCTGGAATCAGAATCTCTGCTGGGGTTTAGAGTTTGAGGTGTAGAAGCATTTCTGGCAAGGTGTTTCTGGACAGGTAGGTGGATGTAGGTGGTCAGGTCAACTCTGACCTATAAAAGACTTTGGCTCCAGGGACTCAACTGAAAACTGGAATTATGGAATCCTGGACGTCCAATGTCACCGACCCAAGTATTGGTACCTGGACAATGATCTTTAGTAGCTTTAGTAACTTTCAGGTACTAAAGAGAAAAGATGGAGCCCAATGAGGCTTCTAGATCAAATAGAAGAATAAAAACTCAGGAATTGAAGACCAAAGACAATGGCTGCATCTTCTTAGCAGAGGTTCAAGTCCAAAGACGAAAATCCTAGAACAAAACTCAGAACCCAGCACCAGAGCAGGTGATCAATAAATATAGAAAGAGCTGTAGTTAGCAGCAAGATGGACATGATGGGGGGCTGCGGTCTTCTGGGGAAGGGGCTTGTGACAAAACATCATGGTTCTTGAGCCAATACAAGACATGACCGCATAAGCATGTAAGCACATCTAATTAACAAGAGCAAATGAGTACTAATTAAGAGCCCAGGCTACTCCCAACATCAGGTCACACTGAACTCAGTGTAAAGCAGGAGTTTCCATAACAATGCCTTGTATTAAAGGCACAAGGCCACCGATGCTAGAATTTGTCATCGCTACAGAAGAGGACAGGTTCATAGGCACTTGGGAGAAGAAGGAGCTGACATCACTTTACATCTCCAGGCTGAACTTTAACAAGGGCAAGATAACTCATCATTAGCCCAGTGTGCAAGTTCTAGCAATTGAGATACTCACGCCTGGGCCCAGGGGAACAGGCCCAACTGTAGAGGAAGCATTCTCATTGCTCAGCATTGAGCAATTGGTCAGACAAGTGTTTGAAGCAGAAACAGGAGCTCTTCCTTCTCTCCAGCTCTCACCAGCCTACCTAAGTAAACCAGCATTTCAGGCAGCATGAAATAAAATCCACAGGTTTTTAAGAACCTACTCAAAACACTGGGCTAGCTGTTTTCACATGCACTATTTAATAGTCCCAACAACACTGACAAGTAAGTTGTGTTACCTTCTATGACAGATAAGAAAGCCCAAGTCCGGGGAAGTTAAGGGATCTTCCCAAGAACCTTTCTGACAATTTCTCATACTCAAAGCACTAGTAATACATTTTTTAGAAGCTTGCTCTTTCATAGTAAAAAACACATCATACGGAGACTGTGCAACTTTTATAATGGAAAGGGGCTTTAGAAGTTAAATACAAACATGTCTATACAAACATGTATAACCACATCCTCAATCTTGTATTTAGTTTGGGGAAAGAGAAAAGAATTTCCTATGGATTTTTTTAGTGCACCCCTCTTGTTTGACCCAAACTCTGCAAGAAAACCACTGTGATAAAAACATACAGAAAGCCTGCATATGCGTTCCGTTAGTACCACAGCCCACATACACTTTGAATCCAGTTCTATCTAACACCAACCCATGCTTTTTTCGGTGACACCTGCGGCATTGCTCTTCCTCACTTGCGTTCCTTCTGCCTGAGGCCCCCCTCCCCCATATCCCTTTGCTTATTAGGATGCTACTCAAACTTCAAGACCCAGTTTAATTCCTACCTCATACAGGAAACTTTGTGTGACTCATCAGCTCGTGCTACCCTCTTCCTTCTAATTTTATAGCAAGAAGGGACAAAACTAAGCAGTCAAAACCGAGGGAGGTGTTTGAGGCCAAAAGCAGAGATGGCCTAGGCTGCCAGGAAACTAAAAGGAGGAAATCAAAACACAGTTAAAACAGCCAAACTAGAGCGGGGGCTGGTCCCAAGTCTAATTAACAGACAAGGCAACAGAAGACAATCGAGTTTTGAAGAAAAAACATTGAGGAGGAAGAGTGCACGAGTCAACCCCAGGGTTTGAGCTGGCCAGCGCGAACAGGGAGACCAAGTATGGGAGCCGGTGGTGACCTGGTCATTCCAGAATCAATTCCAAGGCTAGCTATGAGAACCAGACCTCTTCTGCCACAGAGGGGTTTGTATCCACCCTTAGAGTAAGACAATTGGAGACAAGAATCTGATGCCATGATTTCAACCAGTACGTCTCACCCAGAGGCAGGAATTCCCCATCTTTACAACATGATTTTAGGGACACAGGAAATGGCACTGCTGGTCACCAAAATCTCTACCTCCACGACCTCCACACCAACGTCTGAAATGCCTTCGGGTATAGAATAGAACTTACTGGCTGTTATGAATAAGGATGAGACTTAAGATGCTACCGACAGAGAGAGAAGAATAGAGAGGACTGTCCCCAGGAACAGAGTGAGAGAGGAAGGACCACTTGGCTGCAGAAAGGTTGTGGGCATCATGGAAGGTAAAGAGGTGTGGAAAGTGGAACAGAAGAAAGTTGGCTATTTCATAGGCTCCATCTTACCTTCATCAGTGCTGCTCCAGTTGGGCCCTTTCCTTCTCATCCAATCAAAACTGGATTGGGGGGGGGGGAGGGGGTAGTGGGAATGGTCAGTGGTCAACATTTGATAGAAGCTTCACGTGTGCCTTCATCCCCTGCGTGCTGCCCCAGAGGACTTAAGATACGCACAACCCAAGGGCAGGAGCAAAGACACGCACACCAGCACACAGTCAGCTGAGAGCAAGCCACCACTGAGTCTGCAACCTGGAGATGTCCATGTTACTCCTGGCTGTCACGGATTTTCCTCTGTGATGTTGGAAAAGTGCCGAACCCTCTCCGTGCCTTCATTCATTCATGAACAATATGTCTAATCTCGGTCTCATAAGAATGCTGTGAAAATTAATGACCTTATAAAAAACTAAACAAAACTGATGTAAAAGTCCTTCGTATACCCTAGAGATGCTATAAACACCAGGTGATGTTATTTAAAATACAGATGTGTATTTCCATTCATGTGAGCCAATATAAGAACATTCAGCTTGACAAAGTAATGGCTATTCTGGTTATTTCAAAAAGGAGGTTCCTATGCTGAAAACAGAATGTCCTATAAGTGGAAGAAAATTAATGTCGCATACTCAGTTTTACATTTAAATAGCAGTAACTTTTATTGAGGGCTTACTGTGTCCCAGGTGCCACGCTAAGCATGTATTATCTCATTTAATGTTCATAGTAACCCATTGAAAGTGTTCTTACTATCTCCCATTTCACAGCTAACAGAAATGCTGAGAAATTAAGTAACCAGCCAGAGTTTACATATCTAATCATTAGTGGAGACAAGACCTGAACCCCAGCACTGCTTGGTTCCCCACCCATTTCTCTTTCCATTAAACCACACTCCTCCCCAACTAATATGTAGACCCCATAGGACATGTGATGTCTGCTGAGTATTAAACACCAAAACAAACAAACAAGCCTGGCAGAGCCACTAAGGGAGACGGCCTAGAAATCTAAATGCCTATTAATGCTAAAAATAATAAATGAGATAAATTATCTCTAAGATTAATAAATCCATCGGAAAGTAACATGTAATGTGTGAAATTCTTATTTACATTTTCCCTCCCATTCGGTTCATCCTGGTAATGATATTTATGATGGAGGTTTCCAGGGACGCAGAATTCAACGGTTCCCTGTGGAAAAGGACTTCCCTGCTGGGACCATCTCCTCCAGTCCTAAAATGCTATACATCCTTGGGCAGGTCCCTTCTCCATAAAATTATGATTCAATAAACATTGACAGAAAGCCACTCAGCACCAGGCACTGGACCAGGCGGGCTCTTGCAGCGATCAAGTTTCACGGCTCTAGGAAAGCACCTCCAAAATGTCGAGTGCAGTGCAATTTGCCTGGTGTAAATTACAATGTTCAGATCTTGCCAGCATCTAACTTATTGCTGAGGACGAGAAGGTCGGAAAGTGACTCTAGCCGGTGCTAAATTGGTTCCTCATTGCAAACCTAACAAGCCCTGACTAACTTTCGTCTCTCTGCAGCCTGACATCTCTGCGATCTGATGATTAACACACCATTCTCCAAAGGGAGCCATCGCCTCCTGGCCCCAGGGGGAGTTGGTGACCTTGGGCTTCCTCCAGACCACGTGGTGTCCACCTGTTTCCTCTCTCTGAGCCATGCAGTTCTCAAGACACTGCCTAAAGCCCAGAAGCAGAGAACAGCACAACCCTGAGCCCTAGAAGTGGAGCTGAGATTAGTCAGCCATTCAGGGCAGAGCCGGAATCCTCCAGTTCCAGCCTCAGGAGCCAAGCCAGGGACCACTGGGGCCCCTCCAAGCCATCTGCAGACTCCATTTCACATCTCAGCCAGGAAGTATATAATGTTGGGCAGGGAAAGGGAGGCAGAGCATGCTCCCTAGAAAGGAACTGTAGAGGAAATCAGAAAACCAAAATGTGACTATATCACTTCTATAACTTTATCTGAAGCCAGCCTCAGACTTATGGAAAATAGACAGCTGCCCATTCAGTGGTAGAATTCTAGGGATATTGAAAAGGACACCCCCACCCCCCTGAATGAAAAAGACTGTCTTCCCTACAAATTTGCTAACGTCTAAGAGCCCAGGCCACCAGCTCTGCTCATGGGCTTACAGTCTTTGTCCAATTCTGCTGCACTGTCCTGGGGGACAGAGCTGAGTCAGGTGAAGTAGAACAGGCCCAGAGTGAGGGTCAAAGCATGGCGGCGGAGTACCCACCTCCGGAGTAGCCCCTCGCCAGGTCACCCTTCCCACAAACCATGGGACCCATATATACAAAGCTTCAGGCACTCCAGCTTCATTCAGTGTGATTGTCTCCGACTTTCTAGTTTGATCCTTGCCCTTTCTGGGGTTTTCTCTGGCTGCTCCATTTCAATGTCCACTCAACTTCTAACCCTTTTATTTTTTCCTTTTCATTTTTGGTCCCTTCCTTGCTACCTTGATCTAGACAATCGGATTCTGCTTCCGTGGTATTCGGGTGGGGGAAATATCACACATAGGCTTTGCAATCAGACAGAGAAGGATGGAGTCCCATTTCTGCCACGTATTGGCTGTGAAAGCAAGTTCTTTTAAACTCTCTGATTCTCAGTTTCCTCATCTGTAAGAGGAGGTCACCAATACCAGCCACATAGGGTTACTGGAAAGATGAAATGAGACGAAGTATGTAAAGTCCAGATGCTGGTAAGACCTCAGGAATGGTCACACTCATCCCCTGGGTGTTCCCCATCCCAAGCACTTTAAGTAGCTGCCCTGGCACAAGGCAGCCCAGCCCAGTCCCCCTTCACATCCAGGCTCATCCTGACACAGCTGGGGGAGGGGGCAGAGGGACAGGACAATAGCCAGGCAGTGCCAAGGAAGAGACAGATGCAATCATCAGATCCAAGGGCAGTGCAGGCACAGAGAGAGGAGGAAAAGCCAGACCCAGTGCCGAGAGGGTCCACGACTTGGGTTCAGAACAAGGTGGGGGAACTTAGGCACAGTGGTCCTGACTACATACTTCTTCAGGGAGGCACAGGAGTTCCAAGTGAAGCGCTAGATAAACATGCTTAAAATAACATCCGGGCAGGGTCATTGTTTATGCCCGCTCGGTTATGTACACCTCAGGGTTTCCCCTCCTTTCCTGAGAGCAGAATGTTTGACAGAGGAGAAGCACGGGTGAGGGCACTGGACCTTGAAGGAGAGAAAGGAGAAAGGTATCATGGAGCAGAAAGTCCAAGAAAGGGGAGGATATAGTCCCAAAGATAAACCGGCAGATTCTTACGTAGTTTTCTATTCCTTTGGAAAGAACTACCCAGTTTCTTTGGTACCGTGCAGTAGGTACAGCTGGTGTGCCTTGTACCAAGCACAGGGGTTATGTGGATGAATAAATAAATACCATTTGCTTTCAGACTCTCAAGAGACTCTGTCTACCCCATCACTGCCCTTCACACCATGCCAGCATCCCAGCACCACGCCCCATAAAAGCCAGTGTGGGCAGCAGCACGTAATAGAGGCGTCAGCCAGGCTCCCCCACTCCATGCCCCTCTAAACCAACCACTTAAACCTAGCCTTCCTTACTTTTTCATTCCCTGCCTCCACACGCCAACGCAAGAGGCAATAGTTGGTATAGTGGTTGGAAGTGAAGATGCTGGAACCGGGATATTTCAGCTCCAATCCTAGTTCTCCTAATTACGTGAATTTGGGCAAGTTACGTTATCCCCTCTGAGACTCGAGTTCTTCATCTGTTTAGAGAGGAGATGGCAGTTCCTACCTCATCAGTTTCTCCCGAAGGTTACATAGTTTAATACATGCAAAGTACCTATTTGATAGTAAGTACTCTATTAATATAATAGATAATATATAAATTATTAATATCTGCTTCCAACCCCTCCCGTGGCCTGACAACCCATTTTAGACTCTTCTGAATGCATCTCCCCAACAGATTGCATGGTCTACATACCACTTCATTGCAACTATCACCTATTGCTTTAGATAAGAGTTAGTGCCTCCACCAGCTCTGCATTCCCACCCAACCAAGAACCCTGACCTAGCAGGCAAACTCCAAGGGCTCCCTACAGAAGAAAATGTGTGAACAATCACCATGGTGTCACAGAACACCTTTAATAAGCTTACTAATAATGGTACCTTCAATAAGGGAACATAAATTACACTGTAGGCAGCAAACATTCCCCTGAAAACTACTGCATGCAGAGCACTTATACTCAACCTCGTCAGCTATAGTTTCTTGATCTGTAAATGGACGCGTTGGAGCGACCAGTGGTTCCTAACCTTTTCTGCATTACGTGTACCTTTGAAAATAAGATGAAAGCTGTCAACTCCCTTAGAGTCTATAGTGCAGATCCTAGGCTAAGAATCCCTGGATTGAATGATTTCTGAAATAGATCTTTAGTTCTAAAGCTATATAAAACATACACATAGAAATAGGTTGAAATAATCAGACAATCTGGAGAAATGACATTCATCTGGTATACACTGTTATGTCTCTGCTGACTCTTAAAGTTTTGAAATATCTTTACTCTGGGTGTTAAATGTCATCTGTCCCAAAGCCCTCCACCTTCGTGCTTCTGCTACTCTGGCCGCTCTGTCCCATCCTCTAGACCCCAAAGACTTCATCATCTAGCAATTAAAGAGAGGGAGGGTCCTTAGAACCCTGTGCCAGTGCCATTTTGATCAATTAGTGCCCACTATCTTGAATATCATTCCTGGCATATAGTAAATCTTCAAAGAATGGGGCAGACAAAAATGGCCTAGGAGATCACAGGATGTCAGACAAGTTTCACAAAGATGACATCTGAGTTAGGCCTTGAGATGGTGTAGGATGTAGACAGCATGGAGGCAGACGCCCATTCCAGAAACAAGGTCAGACCCAGAGGAAACAAAGCATGAAGAGCGTTCGGTGTGCAGCAAGGGAAGCAGTCTGGGGAAGCAGGTGATACTCATTAGGAGTAAAGATGGAAAAGCAGGTAGAGATCACCTTCGGGGGGCGGGGGGGGGGTGTCTTAAATGGCCAAGCCAAGGAATGTGGAATTTGCCTTGTAGAGGAGAATCGGGTCTATCCTAAAGGGATGAAGACCTAGACTCTCAGCTGGGATAGTCCCACCTACCTAACCCCACCACATTATTCTGAAACTTCTCAGCTTCACAGAGTGAAGTGAAAAATTAAGGCAATGAAAGGAAGTACATTATCACAGCAGATTGTCATAAAGTGCAGGGGCTTTGAGTTTTGCCTTGAGTCTACCCCAGTCAATATCTCAGAGTCTACCATGCCCTTTCCGACTCCAAAGTTACTTGGTACTAAGAGAATTTGGACACCCTTATATCATTTTCTCCTAAAATTTTCAGATTTGGAGGTCAACACAGGAGTTTCTTTGACTAGTATACAAACGATCACCTCATAACCCCAATTTGTTATGTATATGTAAGTGTCCATAAAAAATTCCAATTCAAGCAGCCACTGTATTCTATCCTTAACTGAAAGCAGGTGATAAAAATGCATTGCTATAGGTACATCTCCAAGTTTGGCTTAGTACTGGATTTGGGGCACAATGGATATGAAATGAGAAAAAGTGAAAAATATTACTGGAAGGAGTTGTACTTTCCATACCGTAGTATGTTCCTGATTTCCACTCAGATGGCTCAAGATTGAATTGAGAAAGGCCAAGAGAGAGGCAAAGAAAGAAGGTGGGTAAAGAGAAGGCAAAAAAAGAGAAAGAGAAGGAAAATAAATTAATGAAACTACAGTATTCAATAAACATTTGCTGGCGGCTTAAGAGGTAAACTTCAGGGGTCATATGCTCATGACCCCGGGTTAAGTGAACACTTAGAGCCAGTTGCCATGAAGTCTCCTGCCTTCACCAGTGTGGACTGTGTCACAGCACTCCAGGCTAAGAGGTGGGTAGACATCACAAGTCTCAGAAATGGCCAACAGACCAGTTTGCAGAAGATCTCTAGCTAATTGGCTGCTTCCAAAGCACCCTGTCACAGATCAAGATTACTACCCACCTGCTTCTTTCAGATGTCCAACCCTGGTGAGAATGTCAGCTCACCAAGTCAACAGCAGGCTGGGGTCCAGTCCTGGGGGCTGGAGCTCAATCAAGATGGCAGAAACAGGACATACCGGAAGGTGAGAACAAGTCAAGCTGTATCTAGAGGATGACAGCTATGAAAACCAAGAACGTGAAATCTATCTTTGTGGATCCAGATATGGGAGACAAATCCAAGGGCTGTGAGGCAAAGAGAGGCCATAACAGAGAGAGAAAGAAGAACAGAAATGAAGTGAGCACCACCAAAAGAAATGCCTTCACCAGAGCTGTGATGTCCAAAACCGAATTTGATTCAGTTTCACCTATGAAATGGGGGTGGAGAGGGTAGCCTACTTTAAACTCACAGGATTGGGTACATATGAAGCAGATTAACTCCTTTCTCCCTTGCTAGGAATGTCAACACATTCACAATTACTTGTCTGTGTACACATACGGACATGGACACACACACACACACACACACACACACACACACACACACACAGTCTGAATCTTGGCACCTCTATGTTAAGACTATCAACTCCTCCTCTAGAGATGACTTTGGGCTACAAGCAGGAAAAAAAAGAGATTCTAGGTCTTGATTTAACACCCACCCGTTTGGGGACTTCACAGTACCCTCTTTTCCATAGCCCTTGGTTTTTTTCTGCTGTCAGGCTACGGCTAATGTGAACTAAACTTCTGGTAGTTTGGGGGATAATGGGAATGCATTGTGGAAGTACTTTGGAAAAGCATATGTGTTATATCAATGTAAGAAATCATATTATTAAAACAGTTTTGTGGGCTACTTAGTGTTTAGTTCTTTCTTTCAAAGACAAACTAATCCCAAAACCTAAGCCAGTGACAACCCATTTAGGATTACAGTCAAAACATGACTTTTGATTCCTAGATCAGCTCACCCTGACCTGCTTCAGGTTCTTCTCCCAACTTCACTGAGTAGTTTTAGCCTAGAATTGCCCCCCCCAAAAAAAAGCAGGATATCCAGTTATATTTGAATTTAAGGTAAACATCAAATGATATTTTAGTGTATATATGTTCCAAATCATGCACGGCATTACTTATACTAAAAATGTAGCCCTTGTGTAACTTAAATTCAAATTTAAATGTGCTCTGTGTTTTTATTTGCTGAATCTCGCAACTCTGTTTTATTCGTATATTGACCTCTTCTCCTATACCCCAAAATTTTCAGTATAGTAATGATCGAGGCCAACATTACAACAGAAAGGGAGACATAAGCTGCCAAATTCATTCTTCCTGAAAACATAGAATGTCTTTTTATTTATGTATTTATTTGATAAATACATTCAGTATTTTTCTCAAAACAAGACTCTAAAGGCAAAAGCTCAGAGCTTAGAAATCTCCCCAGCCCCCTGTTATCTTCATACCCATGTTCCAGCCCAGCCTCTTTAAATAATAAACACTAATCTCAAAACAAAAAGAGAACAAACAGAACCCTTCCCTGCCCCAGCACCAACTTTAATCCTGGACTCCCAGATGCACATTAGAACCGTGGAAGTATTAGAATATTCAAATACTCAGGCCACACTCCAGACCAATTACATCACAATCATTTGGGGTGATTCTTATACATCAGTATTTCTTAAAGGTCCCCATGTGATTCTAATGTGCATCCAGGGTTGAAAACCACTGTTAGCCTTTATGTCTCATTTCCATAGCAAGCCCAATCCCCTTAGGAAGCAGAAGGGAGATTTAGGAATAAGGTGGTTGGGTAAAGAGAGTAAAGGCAACACAAACAACTAAGATCTTGTACTCTATCTGTCCTCAAGTTCTGAATCTTGTTCTTTCTTCTCTTTTACTTTGGCTGCAGCCACTTTTGCCATGGAACAAATATGTCACCCAAAGCTTATCATTAAATCTCCCCAATATCAGCAAATAGATTTAAAAGATGGGATGGAAATATGAGTAATGCCTAACACTTTTAGAATTTATAACATGTTTCATTGTAACAATCTGCCCTATAGGATCACACCTACAATACAAACAAGGAAACTGAAGGTCGCAAAATTTAAGTGAGTTGATCAAGGTCCCCCATGTGTAAGGTGTCCAAGATAAGCTTTTTCTATGACACAGCAATGGACCACCACATACATCTGCTTAGAGTGCAGACTGTCCAATTCCAGGGAGCATGATTCATTGTCCTATGATAATAAATGGGGGCTAGAGAATAGAGCTATAGACAATCGCCACAATCTAGGATGGCAGCCCTAAGCTGCTTCCCCAGAGACTACTGATTAAAGTACCAATGATCAAGGTTCTACAAGAAGGGAACTGATTTGGAGACAAAGTCTCCTTGAACCTGGTACTCTATCCACTATGGCAGATTTAACTTCAAAAGGAATGAATAGGGGGTTCGGGGAACGGTGTAAAAGCAAGGGTCAACGACAGTTCACACAAACATATCCTCTCCTAGCCACGTCATGTTCAGCATTTCTTGAACTCTCCATACTCCAGAACTTCCCTCTCCCGTAACAGCTCCTAACAGTTCATTTCAGCATTTTTCATGTGGTAATTCTCGCCAAAGGCCTGGAACTTATTTTATATCCACACCCATTCCCTCACTCCCTCACACACAGTAAGTCAAGATGTCCTGACATTTTACATCCTAAATAATTCACACATCTGCCTGAATGTCCCACCCTGACCACACATCATAGTTCAGGCTCCACTATCTCTTCCCTGGGCCGAGAGAACGGCTTCCCAACCTGTCTCCTCAAAGTCAATCTTTGCACTTCAACTCCGTCCTCCACGCTGCTACCACGGTGACCTCTGTAAGATGCAAACATGACATATAACTCCCCTGCTTAAAACCCTTCAGTGGTTCGTCATTGCTTACAAGATGAAGTGGAAATGCTTTAGCGTGACTTATGAACCTCTCCATGAGCCGGCTACCTATTTCTTCAGTCTCACTCTATGATTTCCTACCTTGCCTATTATGCTTTGGTAAAAATCAAACGGCTTATAGTTCCCATCTTATGTCATGTGATTCCACACTAATATGCTTTTATTCATAGTGGACCGCTGACCAGAACTAGCCTCTCCCGCTACGATGCCTTCTTTATTGGATAATATCTGCCAGTCTTCACGGCTCACTCAAGTGTCATTTCTTCCAAGAAGGCTGAATTCAATACCCAGCACGGGTGAAGAGCCTCCCATAGGAACTTCTGTCATAGCTCTTACTGTACTGTCTGCAAAGTGCCATTTTTGCCTGTCCTTGTAATCTTCTCCCTTGGAGATCACAAACTGATGACCTAAGGGCTAAACGCAACCCCAGATGTTTTCTGTTTGCTTGCAGTATATCTTTTTAAATTCTGTATTATGTGCAAGTATTTAGCAAATGAGCAAATTGATGTTCAACTTCTATCCAAGACAGAGTAACAAAAACCAGATTTAACCTCCTGCCTGAAACAATCAAACCAAACCAAACAACAAAGACAACACATATGAAAAAAAGTTTTCAAGAAAGTGGACAGCAGGTAATGAAGGGCAGAGGTCTCTGACAGATGGGAAGCAAATGTGGAGAGCCCTACCATTGTCCCAGTATATTGCCTTGAGAGAATTTCCAGGCTATGGCATGGGAGCCCAGAGGACTCCTTGAATTGAGGAAACTAAGCTGACCAAGGTGGTTAGAACTCACAGGACAGAGCATCAGAAGGGAGAGAGCTGCACAGGGAAAGAAACCTGGATATCTGCCGAGGGTCCCTATTGTATATTCAGGAGAACACTGACCAGCACATGCTTGTGGAAAGACTACCTGAAGCCAAGAAAAGAACTATCCAAAGAATTAGGGGGAAAGGTACCCAGTGTTCACATAAGGTCAGGAATATTGTCTATTTCCAACAGTCAGACTGGAAAACCTCATAATTCACAAAGTGTTGAGTCGAGTACTCAGCAGGATCTTAACCTCAGTAATGTGAAATAATTAGGCCTAGACCAAACATTGCCCTCGTACCACTGAACTCTGAAAGGCAAGACACCAAACGAATCAAAATATTTGCAAGTATCTCAACTGCATGCCAGAAGAAAGGTTAAGAACATTTGTAAAAATACAAAGATATCCAGCCTTTAACAAAGTAAAATTCACAATGTCTACAATCCAATCAAAGTTGCCACACATGCAAAGACACCAAAAATATGATGCCTTATGAGAGAAACCAATCAATAAAAACCAATCCAGAACTGCATAGATGTTAGAATTAGTATCCAAGAACGTTAAAACAAACATAAAATATAACAGTATTCCATACGTTCATACAACAGTATTCCATATGTCCATATAACAGTATTCCAGACATGGAAGCTACGAAAAAGACACAAATGTAATGTTTAGAGATTAAAATTACAATGTCAGAATTGTAAAATATGTTGTATGAGATTAATGGCAGATCAGACATTGCAGAAAAAAAGACTAGAGAACCTAAAGATATAGCAATAGAAGTGATACAAAAAGAAACAGAGAGGTAAAAAGTGAAAGAGCATCAGCCACTAAGTTTAATTAGATTAATATACATGTTACGGGAATTCCCAAAGGAGGAGGAAGGAGAAAAAACATTTTAAAAAATAATGGCTAATAAAACTATTTTTCTGAAACATTGAGCAACAAAATAAATTAAGTAGCATTGGGTCATAATCCAAAATATAAAATAAACATAAATGAGTCCACACTGATGTCAACAAATAATTGAGTAAATAAATGGGACACAGTAGACAAATCACAGAAGAATTCTAAAATAATTTATAAATATACTCTGATCTCAAGGGGATGGAACATAAGTCCCCATTCCTTAAATGTGTGCTTGCATAATGACTTCCTTTCAAAGTATACAATATTAAAACAGGCGTGGGAGGGCAACTACACAGCGAAGAAACCTGGAAATCCTACCTCATACCTCAACCAGGTGATCAAGGTTATTATGAACAGTAAGTCATATTGATAGTATTTATCCTTGACATGATGTGACTCTACCATGATGAACCTCTACGGTAGTCCTCTCAAGAACACATAAACTTAGTCTAACCATGAAAAAAAAAATTACACAAATCTTAATTGAGGGACATTCTATCAAATACCTAACGAATACTCCTCAAAACTGACATGGGCATCAAAAACAAGAAAAACCTGAGAAACTGTAACACCTAAGAGGAGACTAAGGAAACATGACAAATATAGTGAGGTCTCCTGGATGAGATCCTGGAACAGAAACACAACATCATGTAAAAACTAAGAAAATGCGAATTAAATATTGATTTTAGTCAATACTGGTTCATTGATTATGACAAAGTACCATACTAATAATAGATATCAATAGGAAAAACTGATAATAGAGTATATGAGAACTCACTGTACCATACTGTAATTTTACTGTAAATCTAAAACTATTCTCAAATAAAAAGATAACAGGTTTCTCTTTGAAAACAATACAGGTGAAAAGACAACACAACAAACTCTTTGAAGACCTAGAAGAAAAATATTGTCCACTTACACATCTATATCCAGCGAAAACTTTCTTTCAAAAACCAAGGTGAAATAAAGAGTTTTTTTAGACACTCTAAAGTTGAAAAAATTCATAATTAGAAGACCCACACTACAAAAAAATATTAAAGGAAGTTGTTCAAACAGAGGAAAGAGAAACTACGTGGAAATATGGATCTACACAGAGAAATAAAGAGCATCAGAAATGGTAACTGTGTGTTGATATGTAAAAGTTTTTGTTTTTTTTTATTACTAAATATCTTGGAAGGTAATTAACTGTTTAAATTAAAATTATGACAATGTACTGTGGGTTTAGAATGTATGTATAATTAAAACATGTGACAACAATAGCATAAAGGCCAGAAGAAGAGGAATGCAATGATACAGTGCAAGGTTCTTACATAGTACACAAAGTGGTATGGTAGCAATCGAAGGTAGACTGTGATAAATTAGAGATGCTTACTATAAACCCTAGAGCACATACTAAAATAACGAAACAATAAGTTATAGCTATAAATCAAAAAAGGAGATAAAAGTAAATTATACAAAATATTCAAATAATCCAAAAAAAAGGCAGAAAAAGAGAGGAAGGAGAACAAAGAATAAATAGGGCAAATGAAACATATTACAAAATGATACACTTAAACGTATCCATAAACATATTCAATGTAAATGGTCTAAACACCTGATTAAAAGAGATAATGTCAGAATGGACTGTTTTGTGTTGTTAATTTTTTTCAATTATAGTTGACATACAATATTATATTAGTTTCAAGTGTACAATATAATGATGAGACATTTATATACTTTACAAAGTGATCACCCCAACAAACCTAGTACCCATCTGACACCATATATAGTTATTACAATATTATTGACTATAATCCTTGCGCTGTTCTTTACATCCCCATGACTACTTTTATAACTGGAAGATTGTACTTCCTAACTGAATGGATTTTTTAAATGGCTCAACCATATATGCTGCCTATAAGAAATGCAATTTAAATATAAAGACACAAATAGATTAAAGTTAAAATGATGGGAAAAATATACTATGTAAACACTCATTAAAAGAAAGCTGAAACAAGTATACAGAAAAACAGAAAGTATATGAAAGCTTGAAGATTATGAATAAATTTGCTTTAATTGACATTTTAGAAAAATACTCTCAATAATGGCATAAACACATTCTTATCCAGCGCACAGGAAACAATTTCCAAGTAGATCATCTTCCAGGCCACAGAACAAGTCTCCATAAATCCAAAAGGTTTCAATTTATATAAAATATGTTCTCTAACCACAATGGAATTAAATTAGAAATCATTACAGAATTATCCCTGGAAATTTTCCAAATGTTTGGAAATTAGGTAATGCATTTCTAAATAACTCACATGCCATAGAATAAATCAAAAGGGAAATTAGAAAGTACTTCAAACTGAATAAAAATGAAATTACAACATATCAAAATCTGTTGCATGTATCCCAGAAAATAGAAACATGTACACACATGTTCATAGCAGCTTCATTCATGATAGCCAATAACTGGAAACAACCTAAGTATGCTTCATGGATGAATGGCTACACAAACTGTGGTACATCTAGACCAGTGGTAAAAAGGAACAAACTGAAAGATAGGGAAGCAAGATGGCAGACTAGGAAGTTCCAGGACCTCATGCCCCATGAAACACCAAATAAACAATAACATAAAGACCAAAGTAGCTTTGTAAGAACCCTAGAAACCAGGTAAGAAGCTGCATCGATCGACCCAGCGAATGCCTAACCAAGAAAAAGCCACACTCAAACAGGTAGGGAATTTTGTAGCGTTTTTTCCTTGCCTTTGCCAAGGCATGGCACAATCAAGTAGAACCTATTCAATTCCTGGTCCCCAACCTCCGGAAAGAAGAAAAGAGTAGAATTTACTTGCAATGTTCTGGCTTGTCTGGGAGCCATCCCTGTAACTGGTTTCTGCCTCGCTGGATTTACAGCACTGACGGAAACAATGGCATAGTTTAAATAGCTGATGAAACCCTTCAAAAGTAGTGGCAGGTGGGGCAGTTAATGAGCGCTGCAAGGAGATTGCAGATCTACAGCCACCTGGAAACAAGAGATTATGGGAAGAGCAATACAATAGAACACCTAAGGCCCTGACAAGAAACAAATGTAAGACTCAAAGGAAATCAAGACATTTGAAAACAGTGATATCTATAAGGAAACGGGAAAAGCATGTGCCGTAGACCCAAGAGAAAAGCATTCCCAGAAAAGACCTAAGAGAAATGTGAGCCTTCAGGCCTGGCTGATTAGTGAAGGTCTCTCTTGCATGGAGTCAGTCTACAAAGACTGGAAGAAGTGGTTGCTTTTTTCAAATGCTCACATTTCAACAAACAATCGCAAGGCAGACATACAGGGAAATATGACCCATTCAAAGGAATAGTGCAGGGTGATTCCAATTCTTCTATATCCTGTGTGTTTGTTTGTTTGTTTGTTTGTTTATAGTAGCCATCTTAATAGTGTGAGGTAGTATCTCAGTGTGGTTTTCATTTCACTAATGACTACTGTTATTGAACGTCTTTTCATATGCTTATTGGCCATTTGTATATCTTCTTTGGAGAAATGTCTGTTCAAGCACTTTGTAAATTGGGTTGTCTCTTTGTTGCTGAGTTTTAGGTATTCTTTATATACTCTGGATATAAATCTCTTACCATATATATGATTTACAAATATTTTTCCCAATCAATAGCTGTCTTTTCACTTTCTTGATAGTATCCCTTGCTTCACAAACGCTCTTAATTTTGATAAAAAGCAGTTGAAATATTAATTGGCAATGCATTGACTGTCTGGGTTCATTTGGGTAGTATTGACATCTTAACAATGTTAAGTCTTCCTATCCAAGAGAACACAAGATGTATTTCCATTTATTTAAGTCTTTAATTTCTTTCAACAATGTTGTGTAGTTTTCAGTATACTAGTCTTCTACTTCCTTGGTTACATTTTTGTCTAAGTATTTAATTATTTTAGTTGTTACTGTAAATAGAATTGCTTTCCTAATTTTTTTTTCATGTTTTCTATTGCTAAGGCATAGAAAGAAAACAAATTTTGGGGTGTCAGTCTTGTACCCTGCAACTTTGTGGAATTTATTTATTAGCTCCGGTAACTTTCTTACGAATTTCTTGGGATTTACTATACATCTACAAACAGGGATAGTTTTATCTTTTCATTTCAAGTTTGGATGCCTTTTATGGTTTTTTCTTTCTAATAGCTCTGGCTAGAACTTCCAGTACAACGTTGAATAGCAACAGGGAATAACGACATCCTCATCGCGTTGCTGATATTAGACGAAAAGGTTTCAGTCTTTTACCGTTGGATAGCATGTTAGCTGTGGGTTATTCATAAATATCATTTATCAGGTTGAGGAATTTTCCCTCTATCCCTAATTTTCTGAGAGCTTTTATCATGAAAGGGTATTGAATTTTGTCAAATGCCTATTTTTGCGTCAGTTGAGATGATCATATGGATATTTTTTCTTCTTCCTCTTAATTGTGTTTCATTAATTATATCAAACTGCCTTTGCATTCCTGGGGCAAATCCCACTTGCTCATGGTGAATAACTCTTTTTATATGTTGTCGGATTCATTTTGCTACTATTTTGTTAAGGACTTTTACATCTGTATTCATAAGGAATATGGTTTTAATTTTCTTTTCTTATGATGTCTTTACCTGGCTCTTGTATCAGAGTAATGCTAGCCTCATAGAATAAGTTAGGAAGTGTTCTCTTCAATTTTTTGGAAGAGTTTGAGAAGAATTGGTGTTAATTCTTTAAATGTTTGGTAGAATTCACTGGTGAAGGCATCTGGTCCAGGACGTTTCTCAGTGGGGAGGTTTTTTGATTACTGATTAATTAATTCTCTTTATTACACATCTGATGAGATTTGCTATTTCTTCTTGAGTCAGTTTAGTTCATTTGTATGTCTCAAGGAATTTGTTCATTTCTTCTAGATGATATAATTTGTTGCAATACAATTGTTCACATAATCTTTTTTATCTACATAAGATCTGTAGTAATGTTCCTGGTTTCATTTCTGATCTTGGTTATTTGTGCCTTCTCTTTTTTTCATTGTCAGTCTAGCTAAAAGTTTGTAAATTTAATTGATCTTTTCAAAGAACCAATGTTTGGTTTTATTGCTTTTCTCTATTGTCGTTCTATTTGTTTATCTCTGCCCTATTTTTTAAAAAATTATTTTCTTCATGCTGCTAGATTTGGGTTTAATTTGGTCTTCTAGTTCTTTAAGGTATAAAGTTAGGCTGTTGATTTGAGATCTTTCTTCTTTTTTTAAAATAGGCATTTACAGACATAAATTTCCTTGTAAATACTGCATTCCATAGATTTCTGTATGCTCTGTTTTTATTTTTATTCACCTGTACTATTCTCCATTTTCCCTTTTGATTTCTTCTTTGACCCATTGATTGAAGAGTGTGTTGGTTTTTTGTTTGTTTTGTTTTTTTTAATTTTATTGGGGAATATTGGGCAACAGTGTGTTTCGCCAGAGCCCATCAGCTCCAAGTCATTGTCCTTCAATCTAGTCGTGGAGGGTGCAGCTCACTGGCCCATGTGGGAATCAAACCAGCAACCCTGTTGTTCAGACCTCACTCTCTAAACAACTGAGCCATCTGGCCGCCCCCAAAGATGTGTTGTTTGATTTCCACATATTTGTGTTTTCCAGTTTTCCTTCGGTTATTGACTTCTAACTTTATCTTGTTGTGATTAGAGAAGATACTATGTGTGATATCTTTTTTAAACCTATTGAGACTTGTTTTGTGGCCTTAAATATGGTCTATCCTGGAAAATATCCCCTGTTCAATTGAAAAGAATTTTGGGTGTATTGTTCTATATATGTCTGTTACGTTAGTTGCTTTATTATGTAGTTCAAGTCCTCTATTTCTGTACTTATTTATGTACGGTTGATTTATCATTATTGAAATGGAGTGTTAACTATTATTGTAGAAATGTCTAATTCTCTAATTCAGTTAAGTTTTTGATTCATGCATTTTGAGAGTGCATAAATGTTTATAATTGTTATAGCATATTGCTATATTAAAACTTGTATTAATACATAATATCCTTCTTTATCCCTTGAATCTTTTAGATTTAAGATCTATTTTGTCTGATATTCGTATAACCATTCCAGCTGTTTTTTGGTTACTATTTATATGGAATATCTTTTCCATCCTTTCACTTTTAACCTATTTCAAGCTATCCCCTGGAAGTTATAGGTAGGTATTCAGATAAACTCTAGGGTTCCAAAATATTTACTTCAGACAGTTTCTGCCAGTACTATTGTTGTCCAGGTGGAGACACAGATTCCTGGTACTTCCTACTCCATCATCTTCCCCGATATCACTCTTAAAGGGAAATTTCTATCACTAAACACCTATATTAGAAAAAGAAAAATGTCTCAAATCAATGACCTTAGCTTCTACCTTAAGAAACTAGAAAAAGAAAGGTAAATTAAATCCAAAGTAGGCAGAACAAAATAAAGATCAAAGCAGAAAACAATGAAATAGAACATTACAACAAATCAATGAACCAAAAGCTGGTTCTTTGCGAAAACCAGTAAAAATGATAAAATTTTAGCCAGACTGATCAGGCGGCAAAAATGGAAGAAATACAAAAATACTAATAGCAGGTGTGAAAGAGTTGATTCTACACACATTAAATTTGACAACTGGGATGAAGTAGGTAAATTTTTGAAACACAGAAAATACCTAAGATTACTCAAAAAGAAACAGCTAACCTGAGTAGCTCCATGTCTCACAAAAAAATTTAATTTGTAATTAAAAACCCTCTCACAAAATAAATAAGAAAAAACTCCAGGCCCAAATGACTGTACTGGTTAATTCTACCAAATATTTAAGAAAGAAATAATACCAGTTCTACACAAACTCTTCCAGAAAATGGAAGAGAAGGGAAAACTTCCAATGCATTCTATAAGGCCTCATAACCGTAAGACCAAAGCCAGACAAAAACATTACAAGAAATTTACAGACCAATATTCCTCACAAACATAGATGCAAAATTCTAATATAAATTTCACTAATCATGTCAATAATATATAAAAATGCTAATACATCATGACCAGCTAGAGTTTTTAAATTCAAAAACCAATCTACTCAGTTCACCACATTTACAAAATAAAAATCATATGATGATCTTGAGACAGAAAAAGCATTTGTCAAAATCTAACATCAATTCCAAAAACAAAAAAACAAAAAAAAAAAGGAAAAAAAAAACCCTCTTAAAACACTAGGTTTAAAAGGAACCTGACAAAGGGCACCTAAAAAAAAAAAAAAAAAAATAGAGCCTATAGTTAATACCAAATTTAATGGTGAAAGACTAAACACTTTACACCTAAAGATCAAAAGGCAAAGATTGCCACTCTCACCGCTTCTATTCATCATCATATAGAAGGTTCCAGCCAGTACAAAAAAAAAAGAAATAAAAGACAACAAAATTGGAAAGGAAAATGTAACACCACTTACAATAGCACCAAAATTATTAAAATACTTAGGGGGAAATCTGACAAAAGATATGCAAGACCTATACACTAAAAACTATAAAACATTGATGAAAGATAATAAAGAACACCTAAATAAATGAAGAGATATACCTTGTCCCCAGGTAAGAACACTCAATATTGTTATGATGTGATTTCTCCCCAAATGGGTCTATAGAATCAATGAAACCCCAATCAAAATTCCAGCAGTTTTTTTAGTAGAAATTAATGAACGACTCAAAAATTCATGTGAAAATGCAAAGGTCCTAGCATAGGCAAAATAATAGCCAAAATAATAGTCTGAGTTATCTTTTTGAGAAGAATTTTAATTATACACTAAATGTCATTGTTAGACAGCTATTTAAGTTAAGTATTTCTTCTTGAGTAAGCTTTAATAGTTTGTGTCTTTTAAGGAATTTAGCCATTTCATCTACCTGATCAAATTTATTATCTGTAGAATCAACACTGTCATACCTGACGTTGGTACTTTTCATCTCCTCCATTTTCCTCATCAGTCTAACTAGAAGTTTATTCATTTTATCCTTTCAAAGAGCCAATTTTGAAAATTAAGAGCAAATTTGGAGGACTAAAACTAAATAATTTCATCAAATAAGACAGTGTAGTACTAATGCAAAGCTAGACAAACAGATCAATAAGACAGAATAGAGTCTAGAAATAGACCCACGATATCTACAGATAATTAAATTTTGACAAAGATGCAAACACAGTTCAGTCAAGAAAGAATAGCCTTTTCAACAAATGGTGCTGAAACAATGATATCCATATGCCATAAAAAAAAAAACTTTGACACATATCTAAAGCATATATAAAAGTTAACTCACAATGGGTCGTAGATTTAAAATGTAAAACCTAAAGCTATAAAGCTTCCAGAAGAAAGCAGGAGAATATCTCTGTGATGTTGGATTAGGCAAAGTTTCATATCTGCAACAATAAACGTATACTAAAAAACTGATAAATTGGACTTCATCTAAAATCTGTATATCAATCAATATACAAAATTGTATATCCATCATATCTTCTATATTTTATGATGCTTTGACATCTTTGGGGAGCCTTGCTGACTGGAGAGAAACTACCTCTCCCAGGGCTAACTAACTCCTAGAGACAGTTAAACAGCTTGTCAGTGAGCCCACCTTTCATATACAATCTAATCAAACCTGAGTCCATACCCCCAACCAATTCCTTTATCTAATACCACACCAACATCTCCCCTGTCCTAAAAAAAAACCTAGGGCCAGATACCAGGTAACTAGGGATGGCCCCTATGCCCAAAAGCTTGCTGAAATTATTCAAAATAGCCAATCCTAAGCTATTTACCATGCCTTGTCTTTCCCACAGAAACCCCAGTTAAGGCTGTGGCTTATCCCTTCCTCTCAATCCTTTCTGCCCACTGACCTACACAGGTGCTCCTCCTGTGACTCTGCATGGTATGCTGTGTCTCTCATTTCTAAGGGAACTGCGAGTAACATTAAACTTTTCTTTCAATGGCATTGACCTCTCTGTGTTGTCACTCAATTGCCTTTATAAATTAAGATCTGGGCATGAATCAATCTGTTCAAAGGACCCTGTTAAGAAAATGAAAAGAACAACCACAAGACAGTAAGAAAATATTTGCAAAGCATACATCTGACAAAAGACTTGCATCCAGAATATATATTCTTAAAACCCTTCAAAATATAATAAAATATACAATTCAATAAAAGAAGGGGCAAAAGTTGTGAACAGACACTTCACCCAAAAAATATATGGAAGGCAAATGAACGCATGAAAAGGTGCTCAATATCTCTAGTGATTAGGGAAATGCAAATTAAAACCACAATAAGATACCACTATATAGTCACGAGAATCATTAAAAATAAAAAGGCTGACCATATTGAGCTCTACTGGTTCTCAAAGTAAACATCCGAAAAAATATCTCCTCAGGCATT